>NC_053392.1:17053411-17125869 GCF_905171765.1 Bufo bufo | reverse complement strand
TGTTATTATTGTTAGGCCTCATGCACACGACCGTTGTTGTGTTCCGTGTCCGTTGTTCCGTTTTTCGTGATTTTCTGCGGCCCCATTGACTTTCAATGGGTCCGTTGAAAACTCGGCTAATGCACCGTTTGTCATCCGCGTCCGTGATCCGTGGTTCCAGTCCGTCAAAAAAATATAACCTGTCCTATTTTTTTCACGGAAAATGGTTCGCGGACCCATTCAAGTCAATGGGACTGTGAAAAAACGCGGAGGCACACAAGATTTTCATCCGCGTCCGCACCTCCGCGTCCGTTTTTTTCCGATCATTTGCGAGGCAAACTTGACTTAGACTTTTTTTTACTTGCCATTATGTCTGGTGGTCCTCCAAAAATAAAGGAAGACACACGAAAGCAAAAACGTAAACGAATCACGGAACAAAGGAACCCCATTTTGCGGAACGGAACACAACAACGGTCGTGTGCATGAGGCCTTAATCAGAGGCACTTTAAATTATGGCAGGTGTATGCTGACTCCTATATGTGAATGTGATTGCTTAATTCGGAACACAATTCGGAAAATACCAAATTTACCCAAAATTTTGAAAAATTAGCAAATTAGAAAATTTCCAAGTTTCAATTTCTCTACTTCTATAATACATAGTAATACCTACAAAAATAGTTATTACTTTACATTCCCCATATGTCTACTTCATGTTTGGATCATTTTGGGAATGACATTTAATTTTTTGGGGACGTTAGAAGGCTTAGAAGTTCAGTGACTTCAGTTCAGGGCTGAAGTCACTTTGTGAGGCTTACATAATAGAAACCACCCAAAAATGACCCCATTCTAGAAACTACACCCCTGAAGGTATTCAAAACTGATTTTACAAACTTCGTTAACCCTTTAGGTGTTCCACAAGAGTTAAGGGCAAATGGAGATAAAATTTCAGAATTTCGATTTTTGGGCAAATTTTCCATTTTAATCAATTTTTTCCAGTAACAAAGCAAGGGTTAACAGCCAAACAAAACTCTATATTTATTGCCCTGATTCTGTAGTTTTCAGAAACACCCCATATGTGGCCGTAAACTACTGTATGGGCACACGGTAGGGCATAGAGGGAAAGGTGTGCCGTGTGGTTTTTGGAAGGCAGATTTTGCTGGACTGGTTTATTTACACCATTTCCCATTTGAAGCCCCCCTGATGCACCCCTAGAGTAGAAACTCCATAAAAGTGCCCCCATCTAAGAAACTACACCCCTCAAGGTATTCAAAACTGATTTTACAAACTGTGTTAACCCTTTAGGTGTTCCACAACAGTTATTGGCAAATGGAGATGAAATTTAGGAATTAAAATTTTTGGCAAATTTTCCATTTTAATCTATTTTTTCCAGTAACAAAGCAAGAGTTAACAGCCAAACAAAACTCAATGTTTATTGTCCGTATTCTGTAGTTTGCAGAAACACCCAATATGTGGAAGTAAACTACTGTACGGTTTTTGGAAGGCAGATTTTGCTGGACTGGTTTATTTACACCATGTCCCATTTGAAGCCCCCCTGATGCATCCCTAGAGTAGAAATTACATAAAAGTGACCCCATTTTGGAAACTACGGGATAAGATGGCAGTGTTGTTGGGACTATTTTTAGGGTACATATGATTTTTGGTTGCTCTATATTACATTTTTGTAAGGCAAGGATACCAAAAATAGAAATTCTGAAATTTCATCTCCATTTGCCATAAACTGTTGAGGAACACCTAAAGGGTAATAAAGTTTGTAAAATCAGCTTTAAATACCTTTAGGGGTGTAGTTTCTTAGATGGGGTCACTTTTATGGAGTTTCTACTCTAGGGGTGCATCAGGGGTTCTTCAAATGGAACATGGTGGCAAAAAAAAAGGCCATCAAAATCTGCCTTCCAGAAACCATACGGCGTTCCTTTCTTTCTGCGCCCTGCCGTTTGGTCAAACAGCAGTTTACGACCACATATGGGGTGTTTCTGTAAACGTCAGAATCAGGGTAATAAATATAAAGTTTTGTTTGACTTTGCTTTGCTTTGTTACTGGAAAAACGGTTTAAAAAGGGAAATTTGCCAAAAAATAGCTGTTTGGCACAGTTTTTATTTTATTTTTTTGACCGTGTTCACCTGAGGGGTTAGGTCATGGGGTATTTTTATAGAGCAGATTCTTACGGACGTGGCGATACCTAATATGTAATAATTATTTTTTTACATTTATTTAGATTTTACACTATATTATCCTTTTATAAACAAAAAAAAAAAGTTAGTATCTCCATAGTCTAAGAGTCAGTTTTTTTTAAACTAGGGACCCAGTTCCAGCTGAAGAAAAACAGCCCCTTGGCATGATGCTGCCACCACTATGCTTCACTGTGGGTATGGTGTTCTTTTGGTGATGTGCCGTGTTGTTTTTGGGCCAAACATATCTTTTAGAATTATGGCCAAAAAATTCAACCTTGGTTTCATCAGACCATAACACCTTTTCCCACATGCTTTTGGGAGACTTTAGATGTGTTTTTGCAAAATGTAGCCTGGCTTGGATGTTTTTCTTGGTAATAAAAGGCTTTCGTCTTGCCATTCTACCCCATAGCCCAGACATATGAAGAATACGGGAGATTGTTGTCACATGTACCACACAGCCAGGACTTGCCAGATATTCCTGCAGCTCTTTAATGTTGCTGTAGGCCACTTGGTAGACTCCTAGACCAGTTTTGTTCTCGTCTTTTCATCAATTTTGGAGGGACGTCCAGTTCTTGGTAATGTCACTGTTGTGCCATAATTTCTCCACTTGAGGATGACTGTTCACTGTGTTTCATGGTATATCTAATGCCTTGGAAATTATTTTGTACCCTTCTCCTGATTGATACCTTCTAACAATGAGATCCTTCTGATGCTTTTGAAGCTCCCTGTGGACCATGGCTTTTGCTGTGGGATGCGACTAAGAAAATTTCAGGAAAGACCAACTAGAGCAGCTGAACTTTATTTGCGGTTAATCAGAGGCAAACTACCAATTGGCGTGGTGTTAAAAAGCAGGAAGTACTCAACCCCATATGCAGTGGTGCATCTATACAGGGGGGGCAGATCCTGCACTTGTGGTCCGCTGCTAACGGCAATCCCCAGCAAAAATGCATACAATGGAGGATGCCTGCAGCGCACCACAAGTACAACAATAGACATCCTACACAAGATAACAAATGTGTGGAAGTGATAAACAGTAAAAATAATAACAAAACAAAGACAGGTGCACTCTGTATTTTTACTAACCCTCATACTGGTGTAAAATTGAGAGATTAGCCAACATATCCTACTTGGAGGACATGTCTAAGCTCGAGCACCGCACCAAGGTTTCTCAAGTAGCCCAGGACCTAGCGCTAAACCTACCTCGCCGTATGGACAATACCAGGAGCCAGTAGGCGAATTACAGGAGCGCAAGGTCCGACTCACAGCAATCTCCCAGTTACCTTCAGGATGTGACCATGCATACAATGGGAGGAGGAAGAGAGCTCTGAGCCCCAACCAAGACTGGCTCATATATAGCCCGGGCCTCACATGTCCACCAGAATGCTGTCTGTGGATGGAGATAAAAGCACATTCAGACTAGGAGTTTATACACCTCCAAAAAATTCTATATACAAACTACAGATTGGCATGGTGTTAAAAATCAGGAAGTGCTCAACCCCATATGCAGTGGTACATCTATACAGGGGGGGCAGATCCTGCACTTGTGGTCCGCTGCTCCTGGTATTGCCCATACGGCCCAGGTAGGTTTAGCATTAGGTCCCGAACTACTTGGGAAACCTTGGCGCAGTGCTCGGTCTCAGACATGTCCTCCAAGTAGGATATGTTGGCTAATCTCTCAATTTGACACCAGTATGAGGGTTAGTAAGACCGCAGAGTGCACCTGTCTTTGTTTTTGTTATTATTGTTAGGCCTCATGGACACGACCGTTGTTGTGTTCCGTGTCCGTTGTTCCGTTTTTCGTGATTTTCTGCGGCCCCATTGACTTTCAATGGGTCCGTTGAAAACTCGGCTAATGCACCGTTTGTCATCCGCGTCCGTGATCCGTGGTTCCAGTCCGTCAAAAAAATATAACCTGTCCTATTTTTTTCACGGAAAACGGTTCGCGGACCCATTCAAGTCAATGGGACTGTGAAAAAACGCGGAGGCACACAAGATTTTCATCCGCGTCCGCACCTCCGCGTCCGTTTTTTTCCGATCATTTGCGAGGCAAACTTGACTTAGACTTTTTTTTACTTGCCATTATGTCTGGTGGTCCTCCAAAAATAAAGGAAGACACACGAAAGCAAAAACGTAAACGAATCACGGAACAAAGGAACCCCATTTTGCGGAACGGAACACAACAACGGTCGTGTGCATGAGGCCTTAATCAGAGGCACTTTAAATTATGGCAGGTGTATGCTGACTCCTATATGTGAATGTGATTGCTTAATTCGGAACACAGCTACATCCCCAGTTATAATGCAACCACATTATTTTAGTTTTTTTTGTTTTCTTCCCTCCACCTAAAAGATTTCAGTTTGTTTTTCAATTGAGTTGTACAGTTTATAGGTCACATTAAAGGTGGAAAAAGTTCTGAAATGATTTATCTTTGTCTCATTTTTTTACAGCACAGAAACCTGACATTTTAACAGAGGTGTGTAGACTTTCTATCTACCCCATCTCTCCCGGGAAGCGCTGCATTATTCTCCCCCTACAGACATCAGCAGCATTGTAGAGGATGGGATTACAGTATGTTTTGCTGGAACTTAAAGGAATAAGAATTTCTAGTTCTAGTCAACCAAAATGAAGCACAGCTGCATTCGCTATGCGGGGAAAGTTTAGCGGCAGTTCTATGTAACTTCTGAACACGTGGTGCCTTCAGAACAGACTACAAACTCCGCTCTGCTGAATGACAGTGTAGGTGCTCCACTGTGCCTGTCAGCCCCTTCCTGGTGAAGTCTGCCACAGGCTGTGTGACACTACCCCCGTGTGTAGCCAAGCCTCACATCTAAAGGCTTATTCTGCACCATGAACTGTGATCGATGATCCGGGCTGCGCACTGGAGGCAGCCATTGAGGACCTCGCCAGCAGCCGTGGACCGAGTCTTCACCGATGGGAAGGTGAACTAATCCCGGCGGCAGAGCAGCGGATACTTCCAGACCCTGGCCGAGGCAAGCTGGCTCATCACTGCCTTCTGTGCTCAAACAGGCAGAGGACGGATGGGTCCTGCCATGGTCCAGAGCCCAGCGTGTGCGCGTTGATGATCGTGTATGGGTGGGTAGAGCATCGGGACCCATGCCTCCTCACAGACAAATGGAGGATGAGAGAGCCGCTGCTAAACACCGCCACTCCTACTGCCCTCTGGCTTGGAAGAATCAGCACACGGCGAGGCTAGCTGCGTTACCGCAGTGTTCTGCTACACACTCGATGTGCATGATATGGAAAATGAGAGCAGACTGGTGCAGGCGGCATATGGAGCGCTGTGTGCCGATTGTTATCTGAGAGATCTATTTTCCAGTATGGTTTATGTATCGAGCGCAGTGTCCTGACAGAGAGGACTACAAGGTAAACTATACTAGGGTTAAAAAAATTAATTAATTGAACAATGTGGTCAAGTTCCCTTGCCATTTAATATCGGATGTTCCTAATAATTTTTAAGCACTAATTTTATATCGCCCGTTAATGATAAAAAACACGTGATTTAAAAAAATTTTTTATTTATAAATACATCAATAAATTAATTTAGTAAAGTTGAAATACAAGATGTAAAAAATTAATCAATATGTAAAAAAAATACAAAAAAAAATTCATTTAAAAAACAACCATTCAATAAATAGTTAAATTATTCTACATATACATGATTACACAAATTCATCAATTCAGATATATGACAATAAATAAATAAATATATTACAAAGTTTCAATTTAATTATATTAATACATTACACATGATTAAAAAAATTCATTTAAATAGAAATTTATCAATAAATAAATACATATATTAAAAAATTAAACCATCAATAAACAAATAAATCTAGAAAACATGATTAAAAAATAATAAATATCAAAATATATAAATACATTAGAACATAAATACATTAAAAATTAATCATAAAATAAATAAATAAATTATAAACCAATAAATACATTAAAAAAATTAAAAAACAACCCCTCTTGAAAAAAACCCTAATGATAATAGCTGAAATTCGATAATACGTGGTCGTCACTGGTGTTGAATTCCTCCGAGGCCCCGTAAAGAAAAGAACAAGTAAGTATGTGGCTGGAGGTAAATTACACGTTCATTGGATATCAATTTTACAGCAGGCCAGTGGACTACAGGGCCTAAAAAGGATGCATTCAGCGTACAGAATAGAACAAGTAAGTATGTGGCAGTAGGTAGATTACACGGTCATTGGATATCAATTAAACAGCAGGCCAGTGGAACTACAGGCCCCAAAAATTATGCATTCACCGTACAGAAAAAAACAAGTAAGTATGTGGCTGGAGGTATATTAGACGGTCAATGGATATCAATTTTACTGAAGGCCAGTGGACTATAGGTCCCAAAATTTATGCATTCACTGTACAGAAAAGAACAAGTAAGTATGTGGCTGGGGGTAGATTACACGGTCATTGGATATCATTTTTATAGCAGGCCAGTGGACTACAGGACCTAAAAATTATGCATTCAGCAGATAGAAAATAACAAGTAAGTATGTGGCTGGAGGTAAATTACACGGTCATTGGATATCAATTTTACAGCAGGCCAGTGGACTATAGGTCCCAAAATGTATGCATTCACTGTACAGAAAAGAACAAGTAAGTATGTGGCTGGGGGTAGATTACACGGTCATTGGATATCAATTTTATAGCAGGCCAGTGGACTACAGGACCTAAAAATTATGCATTCAGCATATAGAAAATAACAAGAAAGTATGTGGCTGGAGGTAAATTACACGGTCATTGGATATCAATTTTACAGCAGGCCAGTTGACAACAGGCCCCAAAAATGATGCATTCAGCGGACAGAAAAGAACAAGTAAGAATGTGGCTGGAGGTAGATTACACGGTCATTGTATATCAATTTTACAGCATGCCAGTGGACTACAGGCCCTAAAAATTATGTATTCAGCGGACATAAGAGAACAAGTAAGTATGTGGCTGGAGGTAGATTACACGGTCATTGGATATCAATTTTACAGCAGGCCAGTGGACTACAGGCCCCAAAAATTATGCATTCAGCGGACAGAAAAGAACAAGTAAGTATGTGGCTGGAGGTATATTAGACGGTCAATGGATATCAATTTTACTGAAGGCCAGTACAAATACAGGTCAAATACATATGTTTAAAAGAACTAAAAATATTAAATTGGATTAAAAACATAGCTAACAAAATCACCCCTCTTGAAAAAAAACCTAATGATAATAGTTGAAACACGTGGTGGTCACAGGTCTTGAATTCCTCTGAGGCCCAAAACATTAGGCATTCAACGGACAGTAAAGGCCTTTTATGCCACTGTATTTAACTAAGACAGGGACCAATATTTGTTCTGGGTGGTGGCGGATATTTGTCGGCTGTCATGAGGAAATTCAATTAAACGCGTTTGACTCGTCACATGTGTTAAATTCCAAGCCTCATTCATTTTTAGAAATGTGAGGTAGTCCACACTGTCGTGAGCTAGGAGAGTGCGCTTATCGGTCACGATCCCCCATGCTGTGCTGAACGTCCTTTTGGACAGGGCACTCGATGAGGGGAAATCCAAGAGTTCCATGCCAAATTGTGCCAGCTCTGGCCACAGGTCCAGCCTGCACTCTCAGTAGTCAAGGGGTTCCTCGCTTCTCAGAGCGTCCACATCGGCCGTTAACCCAATGTAGTCGGACACCTGTCGGTCTAGGCGTAACTACCGGGGAAGCAGGGGAAGCGGCTGCTTCGGGGATCGGTCTGACAAGGGGCTCCGGCGACACTGGGGGCCCGGCCTGTCCATCATTAGAGATGTCGCGAACATAAAAATTTTCGTTCGCGAGCGGCAAAAGCAAATTTTCGCAAATATTCGCGAACGGGCGAACAGGGCGAACCGCCATAGACTTCAATAGGCAGGCGAATTTTAAAACCCACAGGGACTCTTTCTAGCCACAGTAGTGATGGAAAAGTTGTTTCAAGGGGACTAACACCTGGACTGAGGCATGCCGGAGGGGGATCCATGGCAAATCTCCCATGGAAAATTACATAGTTGACGCAGAGTCTGGTTTTAATCCATAAAGGGCATAAATCAGCTAACAATCCTAAATTTTTTTGAACAACGTGGTTTAAAACATCCAGTATGTGTATATGATCGGGTATGATGTTGTATCGATCAGGTAGTGTAAGGGTTACGCCCGCTTCACAGACATTGACAGACCAAACTCCCCTTTTAATGCACCGCAAACAACCGCAAACAGTCCATTTGCCCAACCGCAAACTCCCCATTTGCACAAGGTTGGATACCAAGCTAGCCATGTCCCGTTGATGTCATTGAAGGTTTCTTCCTCCACCCAGCCACGTACAACACCAAGGGTCCCCGAAAGGTGAATTGAATTGATTTTTCGAACGGAAAATGGTTAAAAAAACGCTGGCTCCCTCCCCTTTGTTTGAATCCACGGTCACTGCGTCTGCGCCGTGCAATTTACTCTCACACCCGATAAGAGTGTAATTTTCTGTAGTACTATTCTCATCAGTTTAATCCCTGTTACGTCCCCATTATGGGGTCCATTTATTGAATTGATTTTTCGAACGGGGAGATGGTTAAAAAAACGCTGGCTCCCTCCCCTTTGTTTTAATCCACGGTCACTGCATCTGCGCCGTGCAATTTACTGTCACACCCGATATGAGTGGTATTTTCTGTAGTACTATTCTCATCAGTTTAATCCCTGTTACGTCCCATATCAGGGATTGCCTTTTGTGAATAAAAATTTAGGCCGGGTACCTTCGACTGCCTTCACAGTGACAGACCAAACTCTGATACACCAAACTGAATTTATTTTAGGAACCGGGAGATGGAAAAAGCAGCTTGGTCGGTCCTCTTACTCCCAAGTTGGGGCACTGCAAGTGCACGGAGCAATGTGCTGTGACACCCTAAATGAGTGGTGTCTTAACTAGTACTATTCTTATCAGTTTAATCCCTGTTACGTCCCCTATCCGGGGACGTGTGTCGAATTGATTAACCATTGTCGAATTAACAAACCATTACCATTACATCCTGAAATAATTTAGTTCTGCGCTCTGAACTTGCTTTGTATTGGAATTGATGGGGATTTTTTAAATTGTCTGCATTATTTCTAATAAACTATTAAGAGACTTTATTATGATTTTTTAATTTTATGTATTAATAGAGTTGAGCGAACACTTGGATGTTCGGGTTCGAGAAGTTCGGCCGAACTTCCCGGAAATGTTCGGGTTCGGGATCTGAACCCGACCCGAACTTCGTCCCGAACACGAACCCCATTGAAGTCAATGGGGACCCGAACTTTTCGGCACTGAAAAGGCTGTAAAACAGCCCAGGAAAGAGCTAGAGGGCTGCAAAAGGCAGCAAAATGTAGTTAAATCCCCTGCAAACAAATGTGGATAGTGAAATGAATTAAAATAAAAATTAAAAAAATAAAAATTAACCAATATCAATTGGACAGAGGTCCCATAGCAGAGAATCTGGCTTCACGTCAGCAGAGAATCAGTCTCTTCATGCCATAGCAGAGAATCTGGCTTCATGTCAGCAGAGAATCAGTCTCTTCATGCCATAGCAGAGAATCTGGCTTCATGTCACCAGAGAATCAGCCTTCATGTCATAGCAGAGAATCAGGCTTCACGTCACCCACCACTGGAACAGGCCACTGTCACATATTTAGGCCCCGGCACCCAGACAGAGGAGAGAGGTCCCGTAACAGAGAATCTGGCTTCATGTCAGCACAGAATCAGTCTTCATGTCATAGCAGAGAATCAGGCTTCACGTCACCCACCACTGGAAGAGGCCACTGTCACACATTTAGGCCCTGGCACCCAGACAGAGGAGAGAGGTCCCGTAACAGAGAATCTGGCTTCATGTCAGCACAGAATCAGTCTTCATGTCATAGCAGAGAATCAGGCTTCACGTCACCCACCACTGGAAGAGTCCACTGTCACACATTTAGGCCCTGGCACCCAGACAGAGGAGAGAGGTCCCGTAACAGAGAATCTGGCCTTATGTCAGCGCAGAATCTGTCTTCATGTCATAGCAGAGAATGAGGCTTCACGTCACCCACCACTGGAACAGGCCACTGTCACATATTTAGGCCCCGGCACCCAGACAAGGAGAGAGGTCCCGTAACAGAGAATCTGACTTCATGTCAGCAGAGAATCAGTCTTCATGTCATAGCAGAGAATCAGGCTTCACGTCACCCACCACTGGAACAGGCCACTGTCACACATTTAGGCCCCGACACCCAGACAGAGGAGAGAGGTCCCATAACAGAGAATCTGGCTTCATGTCAGCAGAGAATCAGTCTTCATGTCATAGCAGAGAATCAGGCTTCACGTCACCCACTACTGGAACGGGCCACTGTCACACATTTAGGCCCCGGCACCCAGACAGAGGAGAGAGGTCCCGTAACAGAGAATCTGGCTTCATGTCAGCACAGAATCAGTCTTCATGTCATAGCAGAGAATCAGGCTTCACGTCACCCACCACTGGAACAGGCCACTGTCACATATTTAGGCCCCGGCACCCAGACAGAGGAGAGAGGTCGCGTAACAGAGAATCTGGCTTCATGTCAGCACAGAATCAGTCTTCATGTCATAGCAGAGAATCAGGCTTCACGTCACCCACCACTGGAACAGGCCACTGTCACATATTTAGGCCCCGGCACCCAGACAGAGGAGAGGTTCATTCAACTTTGGGTTGCCCCGCAATATAATGGTAAAATGAAAATAAAAATAGTATTGAATGAGGAAGTGCCCTGGAGTAGAATAATATATTGTTAAGGGGAGGTAGTTAATGTCTAATCTGCACAAGGGATGGACAGGTCCTGTGGGATCCATGCCTGGTTCATTTTTATGAACATCAGCTTGTCCACATTGGCTGTAGACAGGCGGCTGCGTTTGTCTGTAATGACGCCCCCTGCCGTGCTGAATACACGTTCAGACAAAACGCTGGCCGCCGGGCAGGCCAGCACCTCCAAGGCATAAAAGGCTAGCTCTGGCCACGTGGACAATTTGGAGACCCAGAAGTTGAATGGGGCCGAACCATCAGTCAGTACGTGGAGGGGTGTGCACAGGTACTGTTCCACCATGTTAGTGAAATGTTGCCTCCTGCTAACACGTTCCGTATCAGCTGGTGGTGCAGTTAGCTGTGGCGTGGTGACAAAACTTTTCCACATCTCTGCCATGCTAACCCTGCCCTCAGAGGAGCTGGCCGTGACACAGCTGCGTTGGCGACCTCTTGCTCCTCCTCTGCCTTCGCCTTGGGCTTCCACTGGTTCCCCTGTGACATTTGGGAATGCTCTCAGTAGCGCGTCTACCAACGTGCGCTTGTACTCGCGCATCTTCCCATCACGCTCCAGTGTAGGAAGTAAGGTGGGCACATTGTCTTTGTACCGGGGATCCAGCAGGGTGGCAAACCAGTAGTCCGCACACGTTAAAATGTGGGCAACTCTGCTGTCGTTGCGCAGGCACTGCAGCATGTAGTCGCTCATGTGTGCCAGGCTGCCCAGAGGTAAGGACAAGCTGTCCTCTGTGGGAGGCGTATCGTCATCGTCCTGTGTTTCCCCCCAGCCACGCACCAGTGATGGGCCCGAGCTGCTTTGGGTGCCACCCCGCTGTGAACATGCTTCATCCTCATCCTCCTCCACCTCCTCCTCATCCTCGTCCTCCTCGTCCTCCAGTAGTGGGCCCTGTCTGGCCACATTTGTACCTGGCCTTTGCTGTTGCAAAAAACCTCCCTCTGAGTCACTTCGAAGAGACTGGCCTGAAAGTGCTAAAAATGACCCCTCTTCCTCCTCTTCCTCCTGGGCCACCTCCTCTTCCATCATCGCCCTAAGTGTTTTCTCAAGGAGACATAGAAGTGGTATTGTAACGCTGATAACGGCGTCATCGCCACTGGCCATGTTGGTGGAGTACTCGAAACAGCGCAACAGGGCACACAGGTCTCGCATGGAGGCCCAGTCATTGGTGGTGAAGTGGGGCTGATCCGCAGTGCGACTGACCCGTGCGTGCTGTAGCTGAAACTCCACTATGGCCTGCTGCTGCTCGCACAGTCTATCCAGCATGTGCAAGGTGGAGTTCCACCTGGTGGGCACGTCGCATATGAGGCGGTGAGCGGGAAGGCCGAAGTTACGCTGTAGCGCAGACAGGCGAGCAGCGGCAGGATGTGAACGCCGGAAGCGCGAACAGACGGCCCGCACTTTATGCAGCAGCTCTGACATGTCGGGGTAGTTGCGAATGAACTTCTGCACCACCAAATTCAGCACATGCGCCAGGCAAGGGATGTGCGTCAAACCGGCTAGTCCCAGAGCTGCAACGAGATTTTGCCCATTATCGCACACCACCAGGCCGGGCTTGAGGCTCACCGCCAGCAACCACTCGTCGGTCTGTTGTTCTATACCCCGCCACAACTCCTGTGCGGTGTGGGGCCTTTCTCCCAAACATATGAGTTTCAGAACGGCCTGCTGACGTTTACCCCGAACTGTGCTGAAGTTGGTGGTGAAGGTGTGTGGCTGACTGGATGAGCAGGTGGAAGAAGAGGAGGAGGAAGCTGAGTAGGAGGAGGAGGAGACAGGAGGCAAAGAATGTTGCCCTGCGATCCTTGGCGGCGGAAGGACGTGCGCCAAACAGCTCTCCGCCTGGGGCCCAGCCGCCACTACATTTACCCAGTGTGCAGTTAGGGAGATATAGAGTCCCTGGCCGTGCTTACTGGTCCACGTATCTGTGGTTAGGTGGACCTTGCCACAGATGGCGTTGCGCAGTGCACACTTGATTTTATCGGATACTTGTTTGTGCAGGGAAGGCACGGCTCTCTTGGAGAAGTAGTGGCGGCTGGGAACAACATACTGTGGGACAGCAAGCGACATGAGCTGTTTGAAGCTGTGTGTGTCCACCAGCCTAAATGACAGCATTTTATAGGCCAGTAGTTTAGAAATGCTGGCATTCAGGGCCAGGGATCGATGGTGGCTAGGTGGGAATTTACGCTTTCTCTCAAATGTTTGTGAGATGGAGAGCTGAACGCTGCCGTGTGACATGGTTGAGATGCTTGGTGACGCAGGTGGTGGTGTTGGTGGTACATCCCATGTTTGCTGGGCGGCAGGTGCCAACGTTCCTCCAGAGGCGGAGGAAGAGGCCGAGGCGGCGGCAGCAGCAGAAGAGGCCGAGGCGGCAGCAGCAGAAGAGGTAGCAGGGGGAGCCTGAGTGACTTCTTTGTTTTTAAGGTGTTTACTCCACTGCAGTTCATGCTTTTCATGCAGGTGACTGGTTATGCAGGTTGTGCTAAGGTTCACAACGTTAATGCCTCGCTTCAGGCTCTGATGGCACAGCGTGCAAACCACTCGGGTCTTGTCGTCAGCACATTGTTTGAAGAAGTGCCATGCCAGGGAACTCCTTGAAGCTGCCTTTGGGGTGCTCGGTCCCAGATGGCGGCGGTCAGTAGCAGGCGGAGTCTCTTGGAGGCGGGTGTTCTGATTTTGCCCACTGCTTCCTCTTTTGCTACGCTGTTGGCTCGGTCTCACCACTGCCTCTTCCTCTGAACTGTGAAAGTCAGTGGCACGACCTTCATTCCATGTGGGGTCTAGGACCTCATCGTCCCCTGCATCGTCTTCCACCCAGTCTTGATCCCTGACCTCCTGTTCTGTCTGCACACTGCAGAAAGACGCAGCAGTTGGCACCTGTGTTTCGTCATCATCAGAGACGTGCTGAGGTGGTATTCCCATGTCCTCATCATCAGTAAACATAAGTGGTTGTGCATTAGTGCATTCTATCTCTTTTACCCCTGGGGAAGGGCTAGGTGGATGCCCTTGGGAAACCCTGGCAGCAGAGTCTTCAAACAGCATAAGAGACTGCTGCATAACTTGAGGCTCAGACAGTTTCCCTGATATGCATGGGGGTGATGTGACAGACTGATGGGCTTGGTTTTCATGCGCCATCTGTGTGCTTTCTGCAGAAGACTGGGTGGGAGATAATGTGAACGTGCTGGATCCACTGTCGGCCACCCAATTGACTAATGCCTGTACCTGCTCAGGCCTTACCATCCTTAGAACGGCATTGGGCCCCACCAAATATCCCTGTAAATTCTGGCGGCTACTGGGACATGAGGTAGTTGGTACACTAGGACATGTGGCTGTGGCAGAACGGCCACGTCCTCTCCCAGCACCAGAGGGTCCACTAACACCACCACGACCATGTCCACGTCCGCGTCCCTTACTAGATGTTTTCCTCATTGTTACCGTTCACCACAATAAGAAAAATATTATTCGGGTCCAATGTATTTAATTCAAATTCAGGCCTTTTTTTACAGACACCTAACACTGTCTGGCTATCTATTTAGGTACCTTATTACAGTAATACAGGCACAGCAGTAATGACAGATTTAGCTGAATATAAATGTCAGGCCTATTTTTTAGGCGCTGGGTGACAGGTATACGTTTAATCACAGAATTAGACTTGTATCTGCACGGTAGCGTGTGTGTTAAGTTTTTCAGAATGACACTATCAGCACCTTCAATCTAATATACCCTTTTTGGGATAGATTTAAAGTAGGCCTGATACAGCACAAACCACTAATTTTGAGAATTGCAAATTTGGGAATAGTTTTTCAACCCAGAACAAAAACTGTGCTTTTACGGTCACTACAAATAATTTGACCAGCTAAAACAGTACAGATTTGGAGGAATAGAAATGTCAGGCCTATTTTTTAGGCGCTGGGTGACAGGCTCAACTTTCCCCTGATGTAGTATATGGCCAAAAAATAACCACACTATTGATGGTTAAATGCACTTGATGAAAGCTTGACCCTGATGTAGGATATAGCAAAAAATAACCAGACTATTGATGGTTAAATGCACTTGGGTGACACAGGCTCAGCCTGCACCTGATGTAGGATATAGCAAAAAATAACCACACTATTGATGGTTAAATACACTTGGTGGTAGCTTGTGCTGGCGCACCACAAGCCACAAAATGGCCGCCGATCACCCCAGAAAAAAGTGATATAAAAACGCTCTGGGCAGCCTAAAAAAAGTGAGCAATTCAATATCAGCACTTCAATGATCCACAGCTGGAGATCGATCACAGAATGAAGTCTTTTGGAGGAGTTAATCTGCCTAATCTCGCCCTAACGTCGCAGCTGCAACCTCTCCCTACACTGATCATAGCAGAGTGACGTGCAGCGCTACGTGACCCAAGCTTATATAGAGGCTGGGTCACATGCTGCACTGGCCAATCACAGCCATGCCAATAGTAGGCAAGGCTGTGATGGCCTCTTGGGGCAAGTAGTATGACGCTTGTTGATTGGCTGCTCTGCAGCCTTTCAAAAAGCGCCAAGAAAGCGCCGAACACCGAACCCGAACACGGACTTTTACGAAAAGGTTCGGGTTCGTGTCACGGACACCCCAAAATTCGGTATGAACCCGAACTATACAGTTCGGGTTCGCTCATCCCTATTAAAAACCCATACAACTTAAAAAAAAAGAAAAAAAAAAAAGAAAGTTTTCACTGATGTCATTGACGCAGGGGCGTACCTAGAGCATTTGGCACCCGGGGCGAACCCTTTGTTTGGCACCCCCCCCCCTCCCCCCCCAAGAAAGTTTAAGAAAACATGCACAAACTTTTTTCAATGTTTTCAATAATATTTATAAATAAAAATAAAACCCTTAATAAAATAAACCTCTGCACACCCCCTTAACGAAATAAACCCATTAACCCCCCTTAATAAAACCCATTAACCACCCCTTAATAGACCCCTTAACCCTTCCTTAATAAAATAAAAACCTGCACCCCCTTAAACCCCAGTATAATAAACATTGGTGGTGCAGTGCGCCCCCCCCCCAACATAATAAACATTGGTGGCGCAGTGCGCCCCCCCTCCCTAGTATAATAAACATATAAACATTGGTGGTGCAGTGCGCCCCCCCCAACACCCTAATATAATAAACATTGGTGGCGCAGTGTGCCCCCCAACATAATAAACATTGGTGGCGCAGTGCGCCCCTCCTCCCTAGTATAATAAACATATAAACATTGGTGGTGCAGTGTGCCCCCCCAACATAATAAACATTGGTGGGCAGTGCGCCCCCCCTCCCTAGTATAATAAACATATAAACATTGGTGGTGCAGTGCGCCCCCCCCAACACCCTAATATAATAAACATTGGTGGTGCAGTGTGCCCCCCCAACATAATAAACATTGGTGGCGCAGTGCGCCCCCCCTCCCTAGTATAATAAACATATAAACATTGGTGGTGCAGTGCGCCCCCCCCCCAACACCCTAATATAATAAACATTGGTGGCGCAGTGTGCCCCCCCAACATAATAAACATTGGTGGCGCAGTGTGCCCCCCCAACATAATAAACATTGGTGGGCAGTGCGCCCCCCCCTCCCTAGCATAATAAACATATAAACATTGGTGGGCAGTGCGCCCCCCCTCCCTAGCATAATAAACATATAAACATTGGTGGCGCAGTGTGCCCCCCCAACATAATAAACATTGGTGGGCAGTGCGCCCCCCCTCCCTAGCATAATAAACATATAAACATTGGTGGGCAGTGCGCCCCCCCTCCCTAGCATAATAAACATATAAACATTGGTGGGCAGTGCGCCCCCCCTCCCTAGTATAATAAACATATAAACATTGGTGGCGCAGTGTGCCCCCCCAACATAATAAACATTGGTGGGCAGTGCGCCCCCCCCTCCCTAGTATAATAAACATATAAACATTGGTGGCGCAGTGCGCCCCCCCTCCCTAGCATAATAAACATATAAACATTGGTGGCGCAGTGTGCCCCCCCAACATAATAAACATTGGTGGTCAGTGCGCCCCCCCTCCCTAGCATAATAAACATATAAACATTGGTGGCGCAGTGCGCGCCCCCAACATAATAAACATTGGTGGGCAGTGCGCTCCCCCTCCCTAGCATAATAAACATATAAACATTGGTGGTGCAGTGCGCCCCCCCCCAACACCCCAGTATAATAAACATTGGTGGCACAGTGCGCCCCCCCCAACATAATAAACATTGGTGGGCAGTGCCATTGAGGGTTAAAAAAATAAATAAAAATTAACTCACCACCTCCAATTGATCGCGTAGCAGCCGGTCTCATGTACTTTCTTCAGGACCTGTGGTGATGTCACTGAGCTCATCACATGATCCATCACCATGGTAATGGACCATGTGATAGAGGCTGGAGCTCAGTGACGTCACCACAGGTCCTGAAGAAATTACAAGTAGACCGGCAGCAGCTACGCGATCAATTGGAGGAGGTGAGTTAATTTTTTATTTTTTAACCCTCATTGGCACTGCCCACTGCCCACCAATGTTTATTATACTGGGGGGGGGGCCGCACTCAATGTTTATTATACTGGGGCGGGGGCGCACTCAATGTTTATTATACTGGGGCGGGGGCGCACTCAATGTTTATTATACTGGGGGGGGGCCGCACTCAATGTTTATTATACTGGGGCGGGGGCGCACTCAATGTTTATTATACTGGGGGGGGCCGCACTCAATGTTTATTATTCTGGGGGGGGGGCGCCGCACTCAATGTTTATTATACTGGGGGGGGGGCCGTACTCAATGTTTATTATACTGGGGGGGTAGCCGCACTCAATGTTTATTATACTGGGGGGGGGCGCACTCAATGTTTATTATACTGGTGGGGGGCAGCACTCAATGTTTATTATTCTGGGGGGGGGCGCCGCACTCAATGTTTATTATACTGGGGGGGGGGGGCCGTACTCAATGTTAATGAAGATAACTGACCTGTTAATACAAATGCAGGAGGCGGGTGCCGGAATCAAATAGCGGCACCCGACCTCTATGACAGGGAGCGGCACCTGAGGGGTTAACTGCCGCTGATGAGGCTGATCGCAGCTCCCTGTCATAGAGGTCGGGTGCCGGCTATTTGATTCCGGCACCCGCCTCCTGCATTTGTATTAAAAGGTCAGTTATCTTCATTGGTGGCGCAGTGGCCACAGCCCCTCCCCCGGCCCTGTCCCACTTCCTATTGGCCGCGGCGGCAGCAGCACAGGGGGAGGGAGAGACCATCTGGAGCCCTGCCCCTATCACAGCGCCACGCCTGGCCCACTCGCCACATTTTTTTATTTTATTTTATTTATTTTTTTTATCCTCAGTCGCGGCTGGCACCCCCCTTGTGAGTGGCACCCGGGGCGGGCCGCCCCCCCCGCCCCCCCCCCCCGCCCCCCCCGCCCCCCCCTTGGTACGCCACTGCATTGACGGTCTGTTCTTCCCCCCAGCCACGTACAACACCACGGGTCCCAGATAGGTGACAACAACGAGCACCCTGGGATGCCTGCTGTGGTTGGTCTTCCTCCTCCTCAAAGCCACATTCCTCCTCTGACTCCTCTTCCTCATACTCCTCTTCCAACGTTGCCGCAGATCCGGCAAGCGGTGATGACAAGGCTGTTTCTGGTGGTGATGGTGACCACAACTCTTCCTCTTCCTCATCACGCTCATCTACAGCCTGATCCAGCACTCTTCGCAGGGCCCTCTTCAGGAAGAAAACAAATGGGATGAGGTCGCTGATGGTGCCTTCGGTGCGACTGACTAGGTTTGTCACCTCCTCAAAAGGATGCATGAGTCTACAGGCATTGCGCATGAGCGTCCAGTAACGTGGCAAAAAAATTCCCAGCTCCGCAGAGGCTGTCCTAGCACCCCGGTCATACAAATACTCGTTGATGGCTTTTTCTTGTTGGAGCAGGCGGTCGAACATTAGGAGTGTTGAATTCCAACGTGTCGGGCTGTCGCAAATCAAGCGCCTCACTGGCATGTTGTTTCGCCGCTGGATATCTGAAAAGTGCGCCATAGCCGTGTAGGAACGCCTGAAACCGAACTGTAAAGTTCGGGTTCGTACCGAACTTTAGGATTTTTGGACCCCGGACCCGAACTCGAACATTTCAGTAAAAGTTTGGGTTCAGTGTTCGGCGCTTTCTTGGCGCTTTTTGAAAGGCTGCAGAGCGGCCAATCAAAAAGCGGTTAACTGTCTGACCTTAGAAGCCATCACTAATGGCATGACTGTGATTGGCCAGTGTAGCATATGACCCAGCCTCTATATAAGCTGGAGTCACGTAGCGCTGCACGTCACTCTGCTGTGCTTAGTGTAGGGGGAGGATGCTGCTGGGGATTTCAGGGAGAGGATAGGAGAGACTCTTTGCTCAAAATATGAATCTAACTCAGCGATCTACATACATTGTGTTTTGTGGGTGCAGGGCACAATCTTTTTATCCTGCCCTGAGCCCAGTGACCGAAAAAAAATAACTTAAATAAGTCAGTTAGATGGGCGGCGGCGGCCATTTTATGCAAGCTCAGTGCACCAGCACTGCATCTGAGCTTTTGGGACATTGAAAATCCCAATTTTTTGGGCAATATACAACATCTGGATTAGTCAGTGTGCAATTTAAGCTAGAAATACAGCCATCATTTTCTGGAGTTTTAAAAATACACCTTTTTTTTGCCAAAAACCACTATTTTCCTGATCTGCAAGTGTTAAATTAAAGTTTAATATATACAGCTTTCATATTCTGTTACCCAAAAAAAACCACTTTTTTGGCAATACACAACATCTGGATTAGTCAGTGTGCAATTTAAGCTAGAAATACACCCATCATTTTTTGTGGTTTAAAAAACACACTTTTTTTGCCAAAAAACACTATTTTCAGGCCTTGCAGCATCAGCACGTGTGACATTACAGGCTTATATACTGCTGTCAAATTCAGTTAAACAAACACTCGTTTGGGTAAAAAAATTAGTTGGCAGCCTTTGATGGAGATGTCATTGTGAGATACACCCTTAATACATTTAGATTCATAGATTTGAAATACCGCCATTTGGTGCACCAATGTTTAATTCAGGCCTACACTGGTTCAGACCGTGTGAGATACACCCTTTACATACAGGGGTTTGATTCAGGCATTTGAAATGCAGACAATTTGGGCAAAGAAATCTTTAATTGAGGCCTACAGTGGGTCATGCGTGTGAGATACACCCTGTATTTACAGGGGTTATATTCTTTAATTAATATAACACCCTTTTTGGGGCAAAATACACAATATTTCAGTTCCTTGCACCATAAGCACGTTTAAAATTCCTGGGTTATATACTGCTGCCATATTGAGTTATTAAACAAACACCCATTTGGGCAAAAAAAGTTTATTTGGCAGCCTTTGCTGCGTATGTCATTGTGAGATACACCCTTAATACATTTGGGTTAGATTCAGAGATTTGAAATACCGCCATTTGCTGCACCAATATTTAATTCAGGCCTACAGGGGTTCAGGCCTTGTGAGATACACCCTTTACATACAGAGGTTTGATTCAGGCATTTGAAATACAGGCATTTTGGGCAAAGAAATATTTAATTAAGGCCTAGTCTGGATCAGGCTGTGTAAGATACACCCTTTACATACTGTCGTTCTATTCTACTATTAATTAAACACCCATTTAGGGCAAGATCCTAAATTCAAGAAATATGAGGAGAGCGTCAAATAAGGGACGTGGCCCAGGTCGTAGTGCTGCTGGTGGACCTCCTGTTGCAGGGAGAGGACGTGGTCGATCTGTGCCAGCTACATGCACAAGTGAAACCCCTTCCTCAGGTGCGAGTAAGCGACAGAACCTGCAGCGGTATTTGGTCGAGCCTAATGCGGCTCTACAAATGGTGAAGCCTGAACAAGTACAGGCGATAGTAGATTGGGTTGCTGACAGTGGATCCAGTTCCTTCACATTATCTCCCACCCAGTCTCCTGCTGAAAGACCACAGTTGGCACCTGCAGCCGATGTCCATCAGTCTTTCACCTCACCTCCTTGCAAATCAGCCAAGCAGTCTGAGCCCCAACTCATGCAGCAGTCTCTTCTGCTTTTTGATGACTCTGTTAGCAGGGTTTCCCAGGGCCATCCACCTAGCCCTGCCCCATAAGTGGAAGAGATTGAGTGCACCAATGCCCAACCACTTATCTTTCAAGATGAGTACATGGGAGGACCATCGCAGCACATCTCGTATGATGACGAAGCACAGGTGCCAACTGCTGTGGCTTTCGAAAGTGTGCAGACCGACAAGGAAGCCAGGGGTGAAGACTGGGTGGAAGATGATGTGGAGGACGATGAGGTCCTCGACCCCACATGGAATCAAGGTCATGCGAGTGACCTATGTAGTTCGGAGGAAGAGGCGGTGGTTGCACAGAGCCACCAGCACAGCAGAAGGGTGCAAAAGCGGAGTGACCGCCCTCTAAACAGTACGCCTGCTACTGCCCACCGCAGCAAGGGACCGAGCACACCAAAGCCAGCTTCAAGTAGTTCACTGGCGTGGCAGTTCTTCAGACAATGTGCTGACGACAAGATACGAGTGGTTTGCACGCTGAGCAATCAGAGCCTGAAACGAGGCATAAACGTTCTCAACCTGAGCACAACCTGCATGACCAGGCATTTAAGTGCAAAGCACGAGCTGCAGTGGAGTAGACACCTCAAAAACCAAGAAAGGTCTCTGGCTCCTCCTGCTTCCTCTTCTGCTGCAGTCTCGGCCTCTTCATCCACCTCTGGAGTGACAGTGCCACCTGCCACCCCGCAAGCAACACCAACACCTGGGTCACCAAGCACCTCCACAATGTCCCAATGAAGCGTTCAGCTCTCCCTATCCTAAACACTGGAGAGGAAGAGGAAGTACCCCCTACCCACCCGCGATCCCTAGCCCTGAATGCCAGCATTTCTATATTACTGGCTTTTGAAATGCTGTCATTCCGTCTGGTGGAGACAGATAGTTTTAAAGGCCTTATGGCGGTGGCTGTCCCACAGTACGTCCCACAGTACGTCGTGCCCAGCCGCCACTACTTTTCAAGGCAAGCCATCCCTTCCCTGCACAACCAAGTAGGGGACAAAATCAGGTGTGCACTGCGCAACGCCATCTGTGGCAAGGTGCACCTGACTACAGATACGTGGACCAGTAAGCACGGTCAGGGACGTTATATCTCCATAACAGCACACTGGGTAAATGCAGTGGCAGCTGGGCCTGAGGCGGATAGCAGTTTGGCGTATGTCCTTCCACCACCGAGGATTGCAGGGCGCTTCAGTTTGCCTCCTGTTGCTTCCTCCTCCTACTTTGCTTCCTCAACCTCTACCAGCTCCTCATCCGGTCAGAGTAACACCTTCACCACCAATTTCAGCACAGCCAGGGGTAAACGGCAGCAGGCAGTTTTAAAACTTATCTGTTTGGGGGACAAACCCCACACCGCGCAGGAGCTGTGGACGGGCCTTGAACAACAGACTGATGAGTGGTTTGTGCCAGTCAGCCTTAAGCCCGGCCTGGTGGTGTGCGATAATGGGCGAAATCTCATAGCAGTTCTGGGACTAGCCGGTTTGAACCACATCCCTTGCCTGGCGCATGTGCTGAATTTGGTGGTGCAGAGATTGCTTAAAAATTACCCCGATATGTCAGAGCTGCTGCATAAAGTGCGGGCCGTCTGTGCGCGCTTTTGGCATTCTCACCCTGCTGCTGCTCTCCTGTCAGCGATGCAGTGTAACTAGTAGACAGGTTAAAAAAAAAATGTCTTTTATATTTTCGGGTGATATTCACCAATTTTGGTGTGTATAGTACCACTGCTATACCTAGTAGACCGGTAAAAAAATAAAAATAAATGTAATTTACATTTTCGGGTGAAATTCACCAATTTTTCGGTGTATAGTACCACTGCTATACCTAGTAGACAGGTTAAAAAAAAAAATGTAATTTACATTTTCTGGTGAAATTCACCAATTTTTGGGTGTATAGTACCACTGCTATACCTAGTAGACCATTAAAAATAAAAAAAATTGTCAGTTATAAATTCAGGTAAAATTCACCAATTTTTGGATTTTTGGGTGTGATGTACCACTCCTATACCTAGTAGACCGGTAAAAAAAATAATAATTTGTCAGTTACATTTTCTGGTGAAATTCACCAATTTTTGGGTGTGATGTACCACTGCTATACCTAGTACAAGTTAAAAAAATAAATAAATAGTCAGTTACATTTTCTGTTAAAATTTACCAATTTTTGGGTGTGATGTACCACTGCTATACCTAGTAGACAGGTTAAAAAATAAATAAAATGTCAGTTCCATTTTCTGGTGAAATTCTAAATTTTTTGGTTGTGATTTACCACTGCTATACCTATTAGAATGGTAAAAAAAAAAAAAAAAATTGTCAGTTACATTTTCTGGTGAAATTCACAGATTTTTGGGTGTCATGTACCACTGCTATACCGAGTAGACAGGTAAAAAAAAAAAAAAAAAAAATTGTCTGTTACATCTTTGGGTGAAATTCACAGATTTTTGTGTGTAATATACCCCTCCTCTACCTAGTTGACAGCTTAATAAATTTCAATACTTTTTCTGTTACATTCTTGGGTTGACATTATACAATTTTAGAAGTGAACAAACACCTGCTCTGCATAGGTGACAGGGAATAAATTTAAGAAATTATTCAGTAATTAATGCGCGTCACATCCTTTCATTCAATGCTTAAACTTTGAAAAGTTGTCGCACTTTTATGCTTTAATAATTTCTCCCATATTTCAACTCTATAATTTTAAATTTGAAAAAATTTATCCTCCCTTGGATGTGGTCTCTCTTTCTCACGCTCCCTCTCCGGCGTGGAACCCTGATTCCCCGCCACCCTTGATCACCATGGTAGGCGCATAAAAGAACATCGAAAGTTGATAGAGCAGATATCAAATTGGATCGTGAACATCACAGGGACGTGCGACATGGTGGGGCAGTAAGTGTGCACACGTCTACACGAACTGACTGACAGGGGTCAGCCCCTGCAACTTCTGGGTCTCCAAATTGGGCACATGGCCTGAGCTTGCCCTTTACCCCTTGGAGGTGCTGGCCTGCCCTGCAGCCGGTGTATTGTCTGAATGTGTGTTTAGCACGACTGGAGGGGGTTATCACAGGTTATATTCCCCAATGTTTTGGGGTGTACCCTAATTTTAAAATTTTAATTTAAAACCAAAAAGCAGTGTAGGCTACCTCCTCCTCCTCCACTGCCGCTTCCACCTACACCGCCACATGCACCGCCTCCTCAACCTCCTACTCCATATGGACCTCGTCCTCCTAGATCAAGATTATTATTTTTTATTTTTACCTATTTTATGTTATTTAAAGTCATTTCCCTATCCACATTTGTTTGCAGAGCACTTGCCATGTTCTTAACCACATTTTGATGCCATTTGCAGGCCGCTAGCCCTTTCCATGACATTTTTACAGCCATTTTAGTGCTCAAAAGTTCGGGTCCCCATTTACTTCAATAGGTTTCAGGGTCAAGTTCGGGTCAAGTTCCGGTCCCGAACTCAAACTTTTTTCTGAAGTTCAGCCGAACCCGTCAAACCCGAACATCCAGGTGTCCGCTCAACTCTATTAGAGATGAGGGAAGTTGTAAGAAATTTGATTCGGCTGCTTCGCTGAATTTTACAAAAAAATCAGCTTTGTGGCGAATTACATCACAAAGCGCATTTCTTTGTAAGTAGCGGGTGCAATAACAGGGATCAGCAATTGCAGCACTTCCCGTCATTGTACCCCTCAGATGCCGTGTTCATACATGATCGCTGCATCTGATATTAAAAGTAGTGATGTCGCGAACATAAAATTTTCTGTTCGCGGACGCAAATTTCTGCAAATGTTCGCGAACGGGCGAACAGGGCGAACCGCCATAGACTTCAATAGGCAGGCGAATTTTAAAACCCACAGGGACTCTTTCTAGCAACAGTAGTGATGGAAAAGTTGTTTCAAGGGGACTAACACCTGGACTGTGGCATGCCAGAGGGGGATCCATGGCAAAACTCCCATGGAAAATTATGTAGTTGACGCAGAGTTGGATTTTAATCCATAAAGGGCATAAATCACCTAACAATCCAATTTTTTTTTGAACAATGTGGTTTAAAACATCCAGTGTGTGTATACGATCAGGTATGATATTGTATCGATCAGGTAGTGTAAGGGTTACGCCCGCTTCACAGACATTGACAGACCAAACTCGAATTTTAATGCACTGCAAACAACCGCAAACAGTCCATTTGCCCAACCGCAAACTCCCCATTTGTTAAAGGTTGGATACCAAGCTAGCCATGTCCCGTTGATGTCATTGAAGGTTTCTTCCTCCACCCAGCCACGTACAACACCAAGGGTCCCCGAAAGGTGAATTGAATTGATTTTTCGAAGGGGGAGATGTTTAAAAAAAATGCTGGCTCCCTCCTCTTTGTTTGAATCCACGGTCACTGCGTCTGCACCGTGCAATTTACTGCCCCACCGGATATGAGTGGTATTTTCTGTAGTACTATTCTCATCAGTTTAATACCTGTTACGTCCCCAATTTGGGGTCAAATTATTAAATAGATTTTTCGAACGAATAGATGGTTAAAAAAATGCTGGCTCCCTCCCCTTTGTTTGAATCCACGCCACGGTCACTGCGTCTGCAACGTGCAATTTACTGCCCCACCGGATATGAGTGGTATTTTCTGTAGTAATATTCTCATCAGTTTAATCCCTGTTACGTCCCATATCAGGGTGGGATTGCCTTTTGTGAAAAAAAATTTCGACTGCCTTCACAGTGACAGACCAAACTCTGATACACCAAAATGAATTGATTTTAGGAACCGGGAGATGGAAAAAGCAGCTTGGTCGGTCCTCTTACTCAGTCCCAAGTTGGGGCACTGTGCGTGCACGGAGCAATGTGCTGTGACACCCTATATGAGTGGTGTCTTAACTAGTACTATTCCTATCAGTTTAATCCCTGTTACGTCCCCTATCCGGGGACGTGTGTCGAATTGATTAACCATTGTCGAATTAACAAACCATTACGACATCCTGGAAAAATTTAGTTCTGAGCTCTGTACTTGCTTTGTATTGGAATTGATGGGGATTTTTTAAATTGTCTGCATTATAAACTATTAAGAGACTTTATTATGATTTTTTTATTTTATGTATTAAAAACCAACCCATACAATATATAAAAAAATGTATGTTTTTTTTATGAAAAATTATCCAGCCGATCGCTTTTGGTATAATCATAATGAAGCAACGGCCTTATCATCTGGGGTGTGGCAACATTGCCAACACACTCATAGAGGTGATGATCGCTTCATTGTGATACGCAAGCCCCTTCACCACAACAAGGTAACGATCACGAAGGGGAATTGACACTTGTATGTGCCTTTTTTTTTTGTTTTGTTTCTGCATCCACAGTGCAGCACCAGAGGCCAGAAAAATTAGGCATGTACACATGCCTGAAAAATAATGGTATTGTTGCAGCCGCTGTTGTAGCAGTGGCCGGAAAAATTTATGTTTTCAAAGCAGAAAGGTGACTAAAACATTGCGGCTTGAACCCTAGTTGGTGGCGGAGAATTCACGAAAGTCATCCGGTATGCAAACATTAAATACAGCAGCGTGGGGACCATTTTGAGGCCAAGGCATGTCATCAGGCCCTTTGTTAGTCAAACGTATCCCCCACTGTCAGTCCCTTCGGGATCCATACCTCATTCATCTTAATGAAGGTGAGGTAATCAACACTTTTTTGACCGAGGCGACTTCTTTTGTCAGTGACAATGCCTCCTGCTGCACTGAAGGTCCTTTCTGACAGGACACTTGAAGCGGGGCAGGCTAGAAGTTCTATCGCAAACTGGGATAGCTCAGGCCACTGGTCAAGCCTGCACACCCAGCAGTCAAGGGGTTCATCGCTCCTCAGAGTGTCGATATCTGCAGTTAAGCCGAGGTAGTCTGCTACCTGTCGGTCGAGTCGTTCTCTAAGGCTGGATCCCGAATGGCTGTGGCGATGTGTAGGACTGAAAAAGCTCTGCATGTCCTCCATCAACAACACATCTGTAAAGCGTCCTGTCCTTGCCGCCGTGGTCGTGGTAGGAGGAGGATTACTTTCACCTATTCCCCTGTTAGATTCCCGTTGTGCTGTGACATCCCCCTTATAAGCTGTGTAAAGCATATTTTTTAGTTTTGTTTTGAACTGCTGCATCCTTTCTGACTTTCGGTAAGTTGGTAACATTTCCGCCACTTTCTGCTTATACCGGGGGTCTAGTAACGTGGCCACCCAGTACAGGTCGTTCTCCATCCTTTTTATACGAGGGTCCCTGAACAGACATGACAGCATGAAAGACCCCATTTGCACAAGGTTGGATGCCGAGCTACTTATTTCCCGTTCCTCGTCCATACTGATTTCATTGACGGTCTGTTCTTCACCCCAGCCAAGTACAACTCCACGGGTCCCAGATAGGTGACAACAACAAGCACCCTGTGATGCCTTCTGTGGTTGGTCTTCTTCCTCCTCCTCAAAGCCACATTCCTCCTCTGACTCCTCTTCCTCACACTCCTCTTCCAGCGTTGCCGCAGGTCCAGCAAGCGATGATGACAAGGCTGTTTCTGGTGGTGATGGTGACCACAACTCTTCCTCTTCACGCTCATCTACAGCCTGATCCAGCACTCTTCGCTCCAGGAAGAAAACAAATGGGATGAGGTCGCTGATGATGCCTTCGGTGCGACTGACTAGGTTTGTCACCTCCTCAAAAGGATGCATGAGCCTACAGGCATTGCGCATGAGCGTCCAGTAATGTGGCAAAAAAATTCCCAGCTCCGCAGAGGCTGTCCTAGCACCCCGGTCATACAAATACTCGTTGACTGCTTTTTCTTGTTGGAACAGGCAGTCGAAAATTAGGAGTGTTGAATTCCAACGTGTCGGGCTGTCGCAAATCAAGCGCCTCACTGGCATGTTGTTTCGGCGCTGAATGTCTGAAAAGTGCGCCATGGCCGTGTAGGAACGCCTGAAATGGCCACACACCTTCCTGGCCTGCTTGAGGACGTCCTGTAAGCCTGGGTACTTAGACACAAAGCGATGAGATTCAACACGTGTGCCATGCACGGCACATGTGACAACTTGCCCAAATTCAATGCCGCCAACAAATTGCTTCCATTGTCACACACCACTTTGCCGATCTCCAGTTGGTGCGGGGTCAGCCACTGATCCACCTGTGCGTTCAGGGCGGACAGGAGTGCTGGTCCGGTGTGGCTCTCTGCTTTCAGGCAAGTCAACCCCAAGACAGCGTGACACTGTCGTATCCGGGATGTGGAATAGCCCCTGGGGAGCTGGGGGGATTCAGTTGATGTGCAGCCAGACGCCGCAGCAGAAGAGGACTCAGCCGAGGAGGTTATGGAAGAGGATGGAGTAGGAGGAGTAGAGGAGGTGGCAGTAGGCCTGCCTGGAAGTCGTGGCGGTGTCACCAACTCCGCTGCAGAGCCACGCATTCCATGCTTGTCAGCCGTCAGCAGGTTGACCCAATTCGCAGTGTAGGTGATATACCTGCCCTGACCGTGCTTTGAAGACCAGGTATCAGTGGTCAGATGGACCCTTGCCCCAACACTGTATGCCAGAGATGCCATGAATTCCTTTTCAATCACTGAGTAGAGGTTTGGGATTGCCTTTTTTGAAAAAAAAATTTGTCCGGGTACCTTCCACTGTGGTGTCCCAATAGCGACAAATTTTTTGAAGGCCTCAGACTCCACCAGCTGGTATGGAAAAAGCTGGCGTGCTAAGAGTTCCGTCAAGCCAGCTGTCAGACGCCGGGCAAGGGGGTGACTCTGGGACATTGGCTTCCTACGCTCAAACATTTCCTTTACAGACACCTGACTGTGGGCAGATGAGATGGAACTGCTGAAGGTGAGAGGCAGAGTGGCGGTAGGTTGAGAGGGGGCAAGGAGGACAGCAGTGGTTGACGTGGCTGAAGATGCTGGACCAGGAGGAGGATGGTGGCTTTGAGCTTGTGTGCTGCTTCTACTCGTCATCATGTGTTGATCCCATAGGCGTTTGTGATGTGCGATCATGTGCCTTCGCAAAGCAGTTGTACCTAGGTGGGTGTTGGATTTCCCACGACTCAGTTTCTTTTGGCACAGGTTGAAAATGGCATCGCTGTTGTCAGAGGCAGACACACCAAAAAAATGTCACACTGCTGAGCTTTGCAATGACGGCATTCTGGTGGTGGCAGCAGCATGTGTTGATTGGCGTGCTGTCTGGCTGACCCCGGGTGCCGATACATGCTGTCTGACTGTGCCACTAGCTCCTTGCGACGACCTCCCCCTGCTTCCAACTCATCTCCTCCTTCTCTCTGTCTCCCCTTCTGAACTTTCCCCCTCTTCTTCTTCTCTTCGAGCAGGCACCCATGTGGCATCCACGGACACATCGTCACCATCAACCACTTCACTTGTATCTGACACCTCAGCAAAGGAAGCAGCAGCAGGTACAACATCATCATCATCACACTGTACGTCCATGTGTGTAATGCTGCCTGACTGAGACATATCCCTGTTATCTACATCCTCTGGCAATAATGGTTGCGCATCACTAATTTCATCCAAATGATGTGTAAATAACTCCTCTGAGGGATCAAGTGAAGCGGCTGTGGTGGCTGTGGTGGTAGTGGTGGTGGTGGCGGCGGGCGGGAGAGTGGTAACTTGAGAGCAGGTGACCAAAGCTGAGCTGGAGGAGGATGGTGCGTCAAGGTTCTTAGCGGAAGCTGTTGAAGATTGGGTGTCCTGTGTAAGCCAGTCAACTATTTTCTCAGAATTTTTTGGGTTCAGGGTACGTGGCCTCTGAACACTGGGCATTATTCCAGGGCCAGTGGAAATCACAGCACCACGAACATGATGGCCACTGCGGCGTGGCCTGCCTCTGCCTGTCATTTTTTATTAGATAAGTGTTACTATGCGTGCAAGGTACTGTGCCACCCTATATAAGTGGTGGGCAGTGGGCACAGTACAGTCGGTGTGGGCCTGACACACACTGGCTTGTGAATGGGATTAGATCACAGAAATTTTTTTAATAGAATTTTTATTTATCTGCAAGGTATTTGTGAGTAAATGACACCCTGTAACAGTATAAGTGGAAGTCTAGCCACTAGCCAGTGGCCACACTACAGTCTGTGTGGGCCTGACACACACAGGCTTGCAAATGGGATTAGATCACAGAAAAATAATAAATAGAATTTTTTTTACCTGCGACTTATTTTCTGTCACACCCTGTATGAATGGTGTGCACACAGTACTGTCTGTGACTGAGCCTGCAGCCTCTCACACACGGGCAGGCAACTGCAATATATATACTGTATATAAAAAAAAAAAAAAGCAGTCTGATGTACCAGCCGTGAAAAAGGCTTTTTGGGGTGCTGTCAGGACGCTGTCCTTACAGCAGATGAGTCTGTGGACACAGAACACTGCCCTAGCTCACGCTTTCCCTATTGAATCAGCAGCAGCAGCAGCAGCACTGTCCCTCCTCTCACTGAGAATGCAGATTCCGAATGAATCTAAAATGGATGCTGTCCAGAAGGTGGGAGAGTCTGGGAGGGAGGGTCTGCTGCTGATTGGCTGGAATGTGTCTGCTGACTGTGAGGTACAGGGTCAAAGTTTACTCAATGATGATGTATAGGGGGTGGACCGAACATCGCATATGTTCTCCCGCCGCGGCGAACGCGAACAAGCTATGTTCGCCGGGAACTATTCGCCGGCGAACTATTCGGACCATCTCTACTGGAGGAAAGAAGGTTTGTACACAAGCATAGAAGAGGATTCTTTACGGTAAGAGCAGTGAGACTATGGAGCTCTCTGCCTGAGGAGGTGGTGATGGTGAGTACAATAAAGAAATTCAGGAGGGGCCTGGATGTATTTCTGTAATAATATTACAGGCTATAGCTACTAGAGAGGGGTCGTTGATCCAGGGAGATATTCTGATGCCTGAAAGGAGTCGGGAAGGATTTTTTTCCTTCTTAAGTGGGGAAAATTGGCTTCTACCTCACAGGTTGTTTTTTTTTGCCTTCCTCTGGATCAACTTGAAGGATGACATGCCGATTTGGATGGACAAATGTCTTTTTTCGGCCTATATAATATGTTACTATGTTACTATGTTACTCTGTTACTATGAGCACATTATTCTTCCAAAGTGTGGACCTGTGAGCACTTCATGTGTCATCATATGATAGCTCCACAATGTTCTGTGTGCTCCTCTAGAAGTAATGTTTCTACTGCCATTATGTAAGAGGTGGACCCGAGGGAGTCCGTTGGGATACAGTGAAGCACACAAGAATGAATGCACGGACAGTGAGCTGTGTGAACCAAAATAATTTTACTGACTTTAGAAGAGAAAACTATATACAATATAATGTACACTGTGATCCAGCCGGACCACATGGAGTGAGGTATGCTCTGGTGTACTGAAGTGGTGATACAACCTCTCTGGGTTGTTAGCAACCCAAGATTGTCCACAGGGAATTCCCTAATTTAGGTACTGTACCTTTAAATATTCATATTTTGCCTAAATGCCACTAAATATGGCAGGATCTCCTAACCAAACACAGCAAACCGAAGCCACTAGGAATCAACACTAAATTTGGGGTCTGTGTACTTGGGATCTCGGCTGAGGGGCACTGTGGCTCACAGAGGCCAAATACAGAAAAATCCCACACTATCCCCCCAAATGCCGGTAATGCCCACTCCCCCACCTCAGCTAGACTCCCTTGAACTTCCACGTGGCTATTTGTAACTCCAAAACCGGGATGTGGATCCACTTGCTGTCGCAGTAAAGCTTTAATTGCTGCAGTGGTGCCAAAACTTGTCCTCACCCTGATTGCAGGGAGGGACCTGAGCTCAGGATTTAAGTCCCATTAAAAGTGTGCACTAACCGAGTGTAAAATGCTTCAGGCTGAGATCTCCAGTGCAGGCTTGAATGGCAGCTTGGTTTTCTTGATGATGATTCACCGCTGGCCTCAGGGCAGGCAGGCCTCTGGTCTCCTCAGCTCCTGATTATAAATGAAGACTACAGATCCTCTTTAGCAGGCAGAAGATATTCACCAATCGTCCCTTGCTTGCTATGGATAAAGCCTTCAATCTCTGGCTGATCACAGGACACCTCAGGTAAACAATTTAGCAGACACGTCTGAATCCGTTGCTCTCCAACTGCCGACTCTCTGTCCTCCTGCCACTTCCTTTCTCCAGCCCCTGTAGCTTTTCCCAGGAAGTTAGGACATGGCAACAAAATAACAAAATGCTCAAAATAAATAAGAAGCTATTTTTTACAGTCTATTTCAATAAGAAAGCCAATCAGGTGCAGCTATAAGATTACTTTTCTTTTTATATATTAATTGTCAACATCTCGCTCCATTAGTTCTAAGGGGGCTGTCCGACTAAGGGCCTCTAGTGGCCAGTCACACAAACTACATGTTATATCACTTCAGCTTATTCAATGTAGTCACAGATGTATCCAATTGGAGTATCATATGTTTCATCTTGGGGGCCCCAGACTGTGACCCCCTCACATCCCACCCCACTAGAGGGTGGCGACCTCGACACCACTCTCACAGACCCAGGGTTCCCCTACACAAACTCCTCCTTAGAATAGCGCTGAGGAGGAATCCCTGCCGTGGGCCTTGTCGTCCGACGTAGTTGAGAAGGGAGTGTCTGACTTGGTACCACCACACTCGAGGGTGAAACCGGATCAATTACAGTTGACCGGGGAGGAAATCCCTCTGGATAGGACCATGGCACCGCCCACCACTCATCTGTCATCGCCCCTTTCTGGGAAACCGGTTCACTCCTGGGCGGAGCCTGCTCTCGAAACCGGCACAACCTCAGCATGTTTCTATGTAAATTTCTAACAGGACCTCCACCCCCCTCTGGTTCAACCTCGTAGACGGGTATGTCTGAACCCACCCTGGGCCAAACTATATATGGTGTGGCCTCCCACTGATTGTCCAGTTTTCCACAAGGCCTCTTCTCCCTGACCAGCACACGATCTCCCGGGGAGAAGACTTCAGTCCATACTGGCCCCGAGTTAGGGTGTTGTAGTCGCTGCAACCGCTCTCCCACCACCGCTCTCCCACTCGAGTCCACTCGGTTGCAGTGAGTGCTTGCTCACTGTCAGGCGAGGGCATGTTCAACTCTCCCAGCTCTCTCCCAGCCCGACCAAACATAAGCATGTACGGTGAGTAACCGGTCGTGCTGTGCACCCGGTTATTATAGGCCCAAATCAATTCGGGGAGATACTCCGGCCATCTGGATTTCTGATCCTTTTCCAGTGTTCTCACCATCTGAAGGAGTGTACGATTGAAGCGTTCACATGCCCCATTCCCTTGCGGGTGATACGGTGTAGTCCGGGACTTCTCGATACTGTACAGGTGATATAGTTCATTCATCAGGGCCCCCTGAAAGCAGGCCCCCTGATCCGAATGTATCCGACTTGGACACCCATACACCTGTATAAAACGATGGCAGACGGCCTCCGCTGCTGACTGGGCCGTCTGGTCTCGGGTTGGCACTGCCACCGCCACCGCAAAATGATCGGTCATAACCAAACAAAAACCATGACCCGAATTGGAGTGCCCCACCTGCACATAATCTATCATCAATAGTTCTAATGGCTGGGACGTTTGGATGGTCTGAATCGGAGCCCTCTGCTCCACACTTTTGTTTAGGTCACAAGCTCTGCACATCTGACAGGCCTTCTCCACCATCCGTTCGAGATCTGGGCAGTAAACCAGCCTCTGTAGCCACTTATAAGTTTTATCACTACCAAAGTGGGCACCCCTCTCATGAGCTTCTCTAACAGCCGCGGGAGCCATGGCAACCGGGATAACGATTTGCCACCGATGCTCCAACTCTGTCCGTGTGTAGACCTTCCGATACAACAGGTCGTGGGACACTGTCAGTTTGTCCCACTGCCAGAGCAGCTTGTGGCCCTCAGGCATCAGACTTTCTCGCTCCTCTGGCTTTGGCCACGTTTTATGCCTGACCCACTGTTTTACCCTCCAGATATCTTCACACTCATTCTGGGCCCGCACCCAATCTGCATGGGTCCTTCCTAACAGTACAGGTGGCCCTTGCGCCACCCCACTTGAGTGTGCCACCGCCGCAAAGGAAGGTAGGCGACCCAGGTCAGGAGTCTCAGAGTCCTCCAGGTCATCGTCAACATCTCCATCCGGGGAGCCCACAGGTACTCTGGACAATGCATCAGCGTTAGCATTCTCTTTTCCAGACCTGAACTTGATCCGGTAGTTGAACTTCGCCAGTCGAGCTATCCACCGCTGTTCTAAAGCTCCCAACTTCGCATTATTCAGGTGTGCCAAAGGGTTATTATCTGTCAGCACCACCACCTCCATCCCAGTCAGGTATTCGGCGAAGCGTTCCGTCATTGCTCATACCAAGGCCAACAGCTCTAACTTAAAGGAGCTGTAATTGTCTGGGTTTCTCTCGGACCCTCGGAGGGAGCGACTCCCATACGCAATAACCCGCTCCCGACCATCCTGCATCTGCGCTAGAACGGCCCCCAAGCCATGCAGGCTCCCATCTGTGTACAACAGAAACGGGGTATCGAACCGAGCACAAGCTAAGATTGGGGCTTTTGTCAGAGCATCCTTCACTTCATCTAGTGCTTTCTCCTGCCTCTACCCCCACGAAATTGGACGGTTTTTAGGGCCGTTAGCTGTCCCCCGGAGCAATTCATTCAAGGGCCCCACAATATATGCAAACTTGGGGATAAATCGACGCCAGCCCCAAAAACACCTGGAATTCTCGTAGGGTCTTCGGTCGTGGCCACTTCTGAACTGCTTCCACTTTTCCGGGAGAGGGTTGCACCCCTTCTGGGGTCAACACATGGCCCAGATACTCAATGCTTCGACAAAAGAGTTGACACTTTTTCGGTTTTTATCTTCAACCCATGGTCCCTTAAGTGTTGGAGGACCTGCCGCAGCCGGGCCAGATGGTCTTCAAAGGACTTCCCGAAGACCACCACATCGTCAAGATATATCAACACCCTTAAGGGACCATATCCCACCACATCAGAGCCACAGTTCTCCCAGGCCACTTTATGGTGACACTACATATGTTGGTGAAAGGCCGTGGTGCCAACATTTGCACCCTGCCCTCGCTTTACCTTCTGCCCATATATTCTACATATGGCCATGTTGAGCTCCTCTGGCGGCTCCACAAAAAACTGTCACACCGCCGAGTACCTGATTTTCCCTCCAACACTACTCACTGGCTGACTGCTACTGCCGCTGCCTCCGTGAACCCCTGCACCACTCCTTTCCAGACAGGTAGGCTGCTGCAAAGCGGGTGTTCTACCTCATGCCCATTTGGCTCCTGACCTCCCACTGCTGCCACCCTGCTGACTCCCGACCACGCTAGCTACTTGCTGGCTCAGCCGCTGGCTCAATAGCAAGCTGCCACCCTCTTCTCCTGATGATGACGAAGCCCCTTCTTCACCCGGCTCCCAAATGCAATCGGCTTCATCATCATCGAGTAGTGTCTGCACATCACTGATGTCTTCCTCAATGGTCTTTGGGTCAGGAGCCTGACCGTTCGCGACACAAGCTCTCCTCATCACTACTTGCCCACCTAGTTGAGGAAGCGGCGGATGCCTCCTCCAGATCTTGGCTGGGCAGTAGCTGCTGACTGTCCTCTAGTAGCTCTTCCTCGCTGAAAAGTGGAGCCGAGTCTACAGCATACTTCTCGCGGTGATGGAACAGAAAAGGACAGAGGCAGGTTGAGGACAATTGAGGGCACAGGGCCTGCTCCCGGACCATGGCAACAAAGGGTTGTGTCTGACGAACCCACCGACTGTTGGCTGGGGGTGTCTGATGTCACTTGGGATGATGTGGATGATCGAGTTAACCAATCAAGAACCGCTGGGTTGCTGGTCAAGACACCTAGATGACATCGGGAGCTCAGGCCTCTCGCTGCAACTCCTGCTGCTGTGCCCCCTTACTCTGCTGCGACCTGTGCCTGCGCCAGAAACATTCAGGCCTCTGCCACTCCTCTGTGCATGGTCTGGCACTTCTCTGTCTGACATACTTGTAGCTAAACTAAACAAAAATCTATAAAAGCGACAAATATATTTTCCTTTTTGTAATGAAATAGGCCACTAAATTGTTTCTGCGCAAATAACAGCAAATGTGAACTGCGTGTATTTTTCTAATTTTCTCTAGAAATATGACAAGAAACGCTTTTACCGCAAATAAAACCAAATGTGAACAGCGTCTATTTTTCTCGTATTGTACTATAATAGGGCACTAAACGCTTTCACCATATATAGCTGCAGAAGTGAACAAAGTATGTATTTCTCTTTTTCCACAGATATAAGCCACTAAAGGCTTTTCAACATAACACTTGAACCCCTACAACAAATTACTGGAATGACAAAGCTGTATAATGGCTATTTGGATCCCCAAATAATCTTTCCCTGCACTTGTAAGGCCTCATGCATGTTTTGGTTCGCAGTTTTTGCGGCTTGGATGCGGACCTATTCACTTCAATGGGGCCACAAAAGATTCGAACAACACTCTGTGTGCTGTCCGCATCCGTTTCTCCGTTCCGTGGTCCGCCAAAAAAATATAACCTGTGCTATTCTTGTCAGTTTTGCAGACAAGAATAGGCAGTTATATCAATGGCTGTTCGTGCCGTTCCGCAAATTGCAGAACGCACATGGACGTCATCCGTGTTTTGAGGATCTGCAATTTGCTGACAGCAAAACACACAATGGTCGTGTGCATGAGGCCTAAATGGTATTTTTTCCCAATGATGTTTTCTGTATGACTCTCCCTAGCCCCTGCAACGTCTGTCCCTGCACTAAGCTGATGTGAAATGATTCCTCCCTATCCTTATCGTGCACTTATAAAGCACTTTTTTTTCCACATTGAGGTTTTCTTTCACTCTCCCTAGCACCTGAAACGTCTGTCCCTGAACAAAGTACGATGGTGAATGGCAGAATCTAAGATGGCCGCCGTATTTATAGGGCTGTGACATCACCGGGCTGGCTGGCTGCTGATTGGCTGCATTCATGGCATTATGGGTCATCCCGCCTTCCCAGAGTTCCTTGCCCCATGTCATCACACGTGTAGCCACCATTTTAGCCGCCATTGTTAGGAAAAATTGTGTTTCGTTACCACGAAGTACGAGGAAATTCGCATTCGTTCAGAATCAAATTTTTCATGAAATTCTGAACAAATTCGACTTTGTCAGCTTCGATTTGCTCATCTCTAGGTTCAACCTATAGTATATACAATCCAAGCAAAGAGGAAGTCAGAAGAATTATATCTGACCAACACCATCATTGCACGGTTAGGGTTCAATGATTATGGAAGCTATGGAACATCTACTGGTTTTACTGTTATGCCCAGGGGCGTCGTTAGGTCAAAGCATCCGGATGTTTTGTCCAGTGCCCCGAATGTTATGTTATGCTGGTAGCATTTTTGGCTATTCCAGGGCCCTTTAATATTGATTCGACCTGGGCAATCCCACAGATCATCTCCCCACCCCTTGTACATGTTCCACTGATCCGCTACTTGCGGGCTGCACGGGCATGAGTTCCGTCAGTTCGTTGCTCAATCCCGTCCTGCGGCGCTTGATCCTGCGAGACCCGGGATCACGCACCGCAGGACAGGATTGCGCACTGAAGTGACTGAACTCATGACCGCGCAGCCCTCAAGTAGCGGATCAGCGGAACAAGTACAAGGTGTGCACACATCTTCCATGACACCAGCCTGTAAGTGTAAATGTAGTTCTTCCCCCCCACACTAACGGAACTGTTCCAAGCCCACTGAGTGGAAATTTGCATAATAAGAATTAACATACAAGCCAACGTACTTAAAGGGTTTCTGTCATGAGAAATAGCGTTCTGTAGCGATGGGCTGATGTCAGCAGTACATAGCAGTCTGCTCTATAACTCCCTTTATAAAGACTTTTATAATATGCTAATGAGCCTGTAGGTGCTATGAGGACGTTGCTTCAGCACCTAGGCGCCATCCCGTTTAGTATTTGGTGCAGGCACAGTGAGTGAAGGACGCGCTCCTGCTGCTGGCTTCACTCACTGCGCCTGCGCCGGCTTCTCTCACTTAGCAGGCGCCATCCCGTTTAGTATTCGGCGCAGGAGCAGAGAGTGAAGGACGAGCTCCTGGACGGCGCAGGAACGGGATTTACTGAACGAAGAGAACTCGCCAGTCAATCAACTGGACCTGGGCGTGCCAAAGGGTGAGTAGACCGAGCCTCTAGGTGCTGAAGCAACGCCCTCATTAGCATATTTTGAAAGTGTTTATTTGAAGAGAGCGGCGGCAGGGAGTTATAAAGCAGACTGTTATGTACTGCTGACATCAGCACATCGCTACAGAACGTTATTTCTCATGACAGAAACCCTTTAAGTACGTTGGCTTGTATGTTAATTCTTATTATGCAAATTTCCACTCAGTGGGCTTGAGCCCCGGATGTTTTCAGACCCCAGCAACGCCCCTGGTTATGCCTCTGATCCTTCTGAATGAGACAGTTCTGTCAACACAAGGAAAATCTTTCCACCAAGAACAAAGCTGGTCACAGACGGGATCATTTCACCAAAGTGTTTATTACTGATATTTGTCACTTTCTGAATCTGGTTTATAAGAGGCTACATGTAACTACCTGATACGTTTGTGACACATCAACTTCTTTATTTACAGAGAAACCTGGAAAATGTCCCCTAGATCCATTAGTAGCAAACTCTCGTCTTCCATTTCCTCCTTCTGATAAGTGCGAATCGGACGATGACTGTCCTGGAAAACAAAAGTGCTGCAGGATTCGGGGCACCAGAGAATGCATAGATCCCATCGAGGGTAAGTTCATTAGAAACCAAACTCAACAAGTAGATGGAGCTCATTATTAGACAGGATTTGTCACCTAGTGAAGGAATCTGACAGCTGTATGGTTACATGACCAGCTCCACCTGATCTGCCAAAATCTGCTTTACCACAAACACATCTCAGAGGTAAATTCAGCTTCACTGGTGGCAGGCAGCCCAGCAATTATCAGGACTGTAACTGCATCACATGACTGTGAGGACTAACGCAAGGAGCACATTAATGTTCCAAAGTGTGGACCTGTGAGCACTTCATGTGTCATCATATGAGAGCTCCACAAGGTTCTGTGTGCTCCTCTAGAAGTAATGTTTCTACTGCCATTACATACATTTCCATTAGGTACATAGGTATTATACAGTACCTGTACTGATCCTGAGTTCCATCCTGTATTATACCCCAGAGCTGCACTCACTATTCTGCTGGTGCATTCACTGTGTACATACATTACATTACTTATCCTGTACTGATCCTGAGTTACATCCTGTATTATACTCCAGAGCTGCACTCACTATTCTGCTGGTGCAGTCACTGTGTACATACATTACTTATCCTGTACTGATTTTGAGTTTCATCCTGTATTATACTCCAGAGCTGCACTCACTATTCTGCTGGTGCAGTCACTGTGTACATACATTACTTATCCTGTACTGATCCTGAGTTACATCCTGTATTATACCCCAGAGCTGCACTCACTATTCTGCTGGTGCAGTCACTGTGTACATACATTACATTACTTATCCTGTACTGATCCTGAGTTACATCCTGTATTATACTCCAGAGCTGCACTCACTATTCTGCTGGTGCAGTCACTGTGTACATACATTACATTACTTATCCTGTACTGATACTGAGTTACATCCTGTATTATACTCCAGAGCTGCACTCACTATTCTGCCATTTTCTGGATATCTCTCTCATTGATGCCGCTCTTCCAGTCACTCAGGATATGTAGTGTCGATACTTTGTGTCTTATGTTTCTATAGTTAAATCTGAAAATCTAACTTAATGACCATTTTTTCTCCAGAGAAGCCCGGAACATGCCCACCACCACGCCGGACCGGGTGCTCAGCCGATCTGCCACCTGGAAAATGTGAAGTGGACAGTGATTGTCCAGGAAAAGAGAAATGCTATGTCATGTTTAGGCCAGAGTGCATCGAAGTGTAATAAGTGATGTGCGGCCGGCTGGATGCATCTCCGTCCCTCACAGCGGAGGACACATCGCTGATCAGCCTCAGTAATTCTCTCTTCTCGCGGCTTTTCCTTCTCTAGTTGCAGATAAACCTGGAGGTGACAGCGGTGAAGACCCTCAGGGCCGGATCCGCTGCCCCAGGTGCTTAGTCTGAATACACCCCCATTAAAGGCAGATTTCTCCTCCTTCTCCTCCTTCTCAGCGATCATAGTGACATTTATCAATGTAATAAAGCAGAAGATGAAAATGAGACTGAGATGTATCATTGACCGTCCATTGTGATGCATCAAATTATTACTGGTGGCCGAGAAATGTAATTCCTGCTGATTGACCCTGACATCAGACCCTGCAGTCTAGAGCAGGGCGAGGTCCTGGTGGTCAGAGGTGAGGACTGCGCTCAACCAGACTCGTTATCACCCTTTTCAGGTCTGTTTCGGATGACTCCACTATAACGGCACGTAACATCATTTTAGTGCACGTGTCAGCGGGAAAAAGAGGAAGAAGAAGGGTACCCACATGACCCTGACAGGAAGGGGGGGGGCTTGCCCTGATTGGACCCCGGGCTGACAGACAGCATGGATGAGCCAATCAGTGCTGCCGCAGACAGGGAGGGGCCCGAACAGAGCGAGCAGAACGTCCTTCTGTGCTGGGCTGTGGATGAGGGCGGTTGGGACTTGCAGGGTCTGCCAGGAAAACTATTTTAGGGACATTCAAAAGACACAATCAGGATTGTATTCTAGTGTCAGGGACAGAGAAGGGAATGCCGGAATTAGACAGAGGAAGGATTGTGTAGAATATGAGCAGACAGGGAAAACTGTCAGCCCAGGAGTGAGAAGAGGTCGCTGGCTGTGCCTGGCAGTGCCTTCTAGCTGCAATTACTGCCCTATAACACAGCCGCAGCTGCTGCAGAACATCAAAAGCAGCTACCTGTGAGGACATTCCTTAGTTTTTTTTGTCATTTTAACAGAAATATATATATATATTAGCAGAAGGACCCGGATTCTCACAGGAATATTTCATCTATTTCATTTAATATTTCCGTGTGTCGTAAAAAGATATCAACAGTTTCCCCATAACAGTGACCTCTACAGTACCCGCCCCTTTAACAGTGATCTCCACAGTGCCTGCTCATTTAACATTGACCTCCACAGTGGCCGCCCCTTTAACATTGACCTCCACAGTGCCCGCCCCTTTAACATTAACCTCCACAGTGCCTGCCCCTTTAACAGTGACCTCCACAGTGCCCATCCCTTTAATAGTGACCTACCCAGTGCCCACCCTTTTAACAGTGACCACCCCTTTAACAGTGACCTCCACAGTGCACTCCCCTTTAACAGTGACCTCCACAATGCCTGCCCCTTTAACAGTTACCTCCACAGTGCACGCCCCTTTAACAGTGACCTTCACAGTGCCCTCCCCTTTAACAAAGACTTCCACAGTGCTCGCCCATTTAACAGTAACCTCTACAGTTCTTGCCCTTTTTACAGTGACCTCCATATTACTTGCCTCTTTAACAATGACCTCCACAGTGCCTGCCCTTTAACATTGACCACCCCTTTTTATTAGTGAACTTCACAGTGCCCGACCCTTTAACTGTGACCTTCACAGTAATTGCCCTTTTAACAATGACCTCCACAGTGCATACCCCTTTAACAATGACCTTCAACGTGGCTGCCCCTTTAAAAATGACCTTTACAGTGCCCGGCCCTTTAACTGTTACCTTCACAGTAAATGCCCCTTTAACAATGACCTCCACAGTGCCTGCCCCTTTAACATTGACCAGCACTTTAACAATGACCTTCATAGTGGCCGCCCCTTTAAAAGTGACCTTTACAGTGCCCGGCCCTTTAACTGTGACCTTCACAATAAATGCCCCTTTAAAAGTGACCTCCACACTGCCTGCCCCTTTACCAGTTACCGCCACAGTGCAAGCCCCTTCAACAGTGACCGCCCCTTTAACAGTGACCTCTGCAGTGTATGTCCCCTTAACAGTGACCTCCATAGTGCCCACCCCTTTAACATTAACAATTCCTTTAACAGTGACCTTCATAGTAGCTGCCCCTTTAACAGTGACCTCCACAGTACCCACCCCATTAACAGTGACCTCCGCACTGCCTGCTTTTTTAACAGTGACCTCCACATTGCCCATCCCTTTATTGTGACTGCCCATTTAACAGTGACCTCCACAGTGCCTGCCCTTTTAACATTAACCACCCCTTTAACAGTGACCTTCACAGTAGCCGCTCTATTAACAGTGACTTCACAGTGCCTGCCCCTTTAACAGAGACCTCCACAGTGCCCGCTCATTTAACAGTGACCTCCACAGTGCCCACCCCTTTTTATAGTGACTTACCCAGTGCCCGCCTCTTTAACAGTGACCACTCCTTTAACAGTGACCTCCACATTGCCCACCCCTTTAACAATTACCTCTACAGTGCACACCCCTTTAACAGTGACCTTCACAGTGCCCTCCCCTTTAACAGTAACTTCCACAGTGCTCGCTCACTTAACAGTGACCTCCAAAGTTCTTGCCCTTTTAACAGTGACCTCCATAGTACCTCCCCTTTAACAGTGACCTCCACAATGCCTGCCCCTTTAACATTGACCACCACTTTAACAGTGAACTCCACAGTGCCAGCCCCTTAACAGTGACTTTTACAGTGACCGCCCCTTTTAAAAATGACCTCCACAGTGCCCACCCCTTTAACATTGACCACCCTTTAACAGTGACCTTCACAGTGACTGCCCCATTAACAGTGACTTCCACAGTGCCTGCCCCTTTAACAGAGACCTCCACAGTGCCCGCCCCTTTAACAGTGACCCCCACAGTGCCCACCCCTTTTATAGCGACCTACCCAGTCCTCGCCCCTTTAACAGTGACCACCCCTTTAACAATGACCACCCCTTTAACAGTGACCTCCACAGTGCATGCCCCTTTACCAGTGACCTCCACAATTCCCACCCCTTTAACAGTTACCTCCACTGTGCACACCCCTTTAACAGTGACATTTACAGTGCCCTCCCCTTTAACAGTGACTTCTACAGTGCTCGCCCATTTAACAGTGACCTCCACAGTTCTTTCTATTTTTACAGTGACCTCCATAGTACCTGCCCCTTTAACAGTGACCTCCACAATGCCTGTCCCTTTAACATTGACCACCACTTTAACAGTGAACTCCACAGTGTTCGCCCCTTTAACATTGACCACCCCTTTAACAGTGACCTTCATAGTGGCTGCCCATTTAACAGTGACCTTCACAGTGCCCCCCCCCTTTAACAGTGAACTTCACAGCGCTCGTCCGTTTAATAGTTGCCCCTGCCCCCCATGCATGTAGCAGGGTAAATTTGCCATAATACGTCATGTGACTGAATATTTAAGGACCTGCGAACTGCTAAAACTTGTGATCAGTTGTTATGGCAACCTGGAGTAGGACCTGTGAGCTTCTATTGGCAGGCAAATATGGGACATGTGACCGTGTAAATGGCAGTTCGGATTTAAGTGAAAGGCTTGCTGGCTTCTATTTGCTAATGCAGGTAATTTTTTTGAGAACGGTAAGTCCTAGAGAGCTGACACCCAGTCTAGAACCTTCCCAGACACCTGATGTACCTGTGTGCCAAATTTGGTGAAGATCGGTCTAGTCGTTTAGTCGCGCATAAAGAACATCCAGAGAGGTGTCTAGACAGAGAGAAACTCATTTTTAAAATATAAGATATATATATGAAGAAAAGTTTGGCAGTAGAGTTGAGCGGGGTTCGAGAAGTTCGGCCGAACTTCCCGGAAATGTTCGGGTTCGGGATCCGAACCCGACCCGAACTTCGTCCCGAACCCCATTCAAGTCAATGGGGACCCGAACTTTTCGGCACTAAAAAGGCTGTAAAACAGCCCAGGAAAGGGCTAGAGGGCTGCAAAAGGCAGCTAAATGTAGTTAAATCCCCTGCAAACAAATGTGGATAGGGAAATGAATTAAAATAAAAATAAAATAAATAAAAATTAACCAATATCAATTGGAGAGAGGTCCCATAGCAGAGAATCTGTCTTCATGTCATAGCAGAGAATCAGACTTCACGTCACCCAACACTGGAACAGTCCATTGTCAGATATTTAGGCCCCGGCTCCCAGGCAGAGGAGAGAGGTCCCATAGCAGAGAATCTGGCTTCATGTCAGCAGAGAATCAGTCTTCATGTCATAGCAGAGGATCAGGCTTCACGTCACCCACCACTGGAACAGTCCATTGTCAGATATTTAGGCCCAGGCACCCAGGCAGAGGAGAGAGGTCCCATAGCAGAGAATTTGGCTTCATGTCAGCAGAGAATCAGTCTTTATGTCATAGCAGAGAATCAGGCTTCACATCACCCACCACTGGAACAGTCTTGATATTTAGGCCCAGGCACCCAGACAGAGGAGAGAGGTCCCATAACAGAGATTCAGGCTTCATGTCAGCAGAGAATCAGTCTTCATGTCATAGCAGAGAATCATGCTTCACGTCACCCAACACTGGAACAGTCCATTGTCAGATATTTAGGCCCCGGCTCCCAGGCAGAGGAGAGAGGTCCCATAACATAAAATCTGGCTTCATGTCAGCAGAGAATCAGTCTTCATGTCATAGCAGAGAATCATGCTTCACGTCACCCACCACTGGAACAGTCCATTGTCAGATATTTAGGCCCAGGGACCCAGGCAGAGGAGAGAGGTCCCATAGCAGAGAATCTGGCTTCATGTCACCAGTGAATCAGTCTTCATGTCATAGCAGAGAATCAGGCTTCACATCACCCACCACTGGAACAGTCTTGATATTAAGGCCCCGGCACCCAGACAGAGGAGAGAGGTCCCATAACAGAGATTCAGGCTTCATGTCAGCAGAGAATCAGTCTTCATGTCATAGCAGAGAATCATGCTTCACGTCACCCAACATTGGAACTGTCCATTGTCATATAATTTAGGCCCCGGCACCCAGACAGAGGAGAGAGGTCCCATAACATAGATTCTGGCTTCATGTCAGCAGAGAATCAGGCTTCATGTCATAGCAGAGAATCATGCTTCACGTCACCCACCACTGGAACAGTCCATTGTCAGATATTTAGGCCCCGGCACCCAGGCAGAGGAGAGAGGTCCCATAGCAGAGAATCTGGCTTCAAGTCAGCAGAGAATGAGTCTTCATGTATAGCAGAGAATCAAGCTTCACGTCACCCACCACTGGAACAGTCCATTGTCAGATATTTAGGCCCCGGCACCCAGGCAGAGGAGAGAGGTCCCATAGCAGAGAATCTGGCTTCATGTCAGCAGAGAATCAGTCTTCATGTATAGCAGAGAATCAAGCTTCACGTCACCCACCACTGGAACAGTCCATTGTCAGATATTTAGGCCCAGGAACCCAGGCAGAGGAGAGAGGTCCCATAACAGAGATTCAGGCTTCATGTCAGCAGAGAATCAGTCTTCATGTCATAGCAGAGAATCATGCTTCACGTCACCCAACATTGGAACAGTCCATTGTCATATAATTTAGGCCCCGGCACCCAGGCAGAGGAGAGAGGTCCCATAGCAGAGAATCTGGCTTCATGTCAGCAGAGAATCAGTCTTCATGTCATAGCAGAGAATCATGCTTCACGTCACCCAACATTGGAACAGTCCATTGTCATATAATTTAGGCCCGGCACCCAGACAGAAGAGAGAGGTCCCATAACATAGAATCTGGCTTCATGTCAGCAGAGAATCAGTCTTCATGTCATAGCAGAGAATCATGCTTCACGTCACCCACCACTGGAACAGTCCATTGTCATATAATTTAGGCCCCGGCACCCAGAAAGAGGAGAGAGGTCCCATAACAGAGGTCCCATAAAGCCTGAATGCTTCATGTCAGCGACTCAGCAGAGAATCAGTCTTCATGTCATAGCAGAGAATCAGGCTTCATGTCACCCACCACTGGAACAGGCCACTGTCAGATATTTTTAGGCCCCGGCACCCAGACAGAGGAGAGGTTCATTCAACTTTGGGTTGCCCCGCAATATAATGGTAAAATGAAAATAAAAATGGGATTAAATGAGGAAGTGCCCTGGAGTACAATAATATATGGTTAAGCGGAGGTAGTTAATGTCTAATCTGCACAAGGGATGGACAGGTCCTGTGGGATCCATGCCTGGTTCATTTTTATGAACGTCAGCTTGTCCACATTGGCTGTAGACAGGCGGCTGCGTTTGTCTGTAATGACGCCCCCTGCCGTACTGAATACACGTTCAGACAAAACGCTGGCCGCCGGGCAGGCCAGCACCTCCAAGGCATAAAAGGCTAGCTCTGGCCACGTGGACAATTTGGAGACCCAGAAGTTGAATGGGGCCGAACCATCAGTCAGTATGTGGAGGGGTGTGCAAACGTACTGTTCCACCATGTTAGTGAAATGTTGCCTCCTGCTAACACGTTCCGTATCAGGTGGTGGTGCAGTTAGCTGTGGCGTGGTGACAAAACTTTTCCACATCTCTGCCATGCTAACCCTGCCCTCAGAGGAGCTGGCCGTGACACAGCTGCATTGGCGACCTCTTGCTCCTCCTCTGCCTTCGCCTTGGGCTTCCACTTGTTCCCCTGTGACATTTGGGAATGCTCTCAGTAGCGCGTCTACCAACGTGCGCTTGTACTCGCGCATCTTCCTATCACGCTCCAGTGCAGGAAGTAAGGTGGGCACATTGTCTTTGTACCGTGGATCCAGCAGGGTGGCAACCCAGTAGTCCGCACACGTTAAAATGTGGGCAACTCTGCTGTCGTTGCGCAGGCACTGCAGCATGTAGTTGCTCATGTGTGCCAGGCTGCCCAGAGGTAAGGACAAGCTGTCCTCTGTGGGAGGCGTATCGTCATAGTCTTGCGTTTCCCCCCAGCCACGCACCAGTGATGGGCCCGAGCTGCGTTGGGTGCCACCCCGGTGTGAACATGCTTCATCCTCATCCTCCTCCACCTCCTCCTCATCCTCGTCCTCCTCGTCCTCCAGTAGTGGGCCCTGTCTGGCCACATTTGTACCTGGCCTCTGCTGTTGCAAAAAACCTCCCTTTGAGTCACTTCGAAGAGACTGGCCTGAAAGTGCTAAAAATGACCCCTCTTCCTCCTGGGCCACCTCCTCTTCCATCATCGCCCTAAGTGTTTTCTCAAGGAGACATAGAAGTGGTATTGGAACGCTGATAACGGCGTCATCGCCACTGGCCATGTTGGTGGAGTACTCGAAACAACGCAACAGGGCACACAGGTCTCGCATGGAGGCCCAGTCATTGGTGGTGAAGTGGTGCTGTTCCGCAGTGCGACTGACCCGTGCGTGCTGCAGCTGAAACTCCACTATGGCCTGCTGCTGCTCGCACAGTCTGTCCAGCATGTGCAAGGTGGAGTTCTACCTGGTGGGCACGTCGCATATGAGGCGGTGAGCGGGAAGGCCGAAGTTACGCTGTAGCGCAGACAGGCGAGCAGCGGCAGGATGTGAACGCCGGAAGCGCGAACAGACGGCCCGCACTTTATGCAGCAGCTATGACATGTCGGGGTAGTTGCGAATGAAATTCTGCACCACCAAATTCAGCACATGCGCCAGGCAAGGGATGTGCGTCAAACCGGCTAGTCCCAGAGCTGCAATGATATTTCGCCCATTATCGCACACCACCAGGCCGGGCTTGAGGCTCACCGGCAGAAACCACTCGTCAGTCTGTTGTTCTATACCCCGCCACAACTCCTGTGCGGTGTGGGGCCTGTCCCCCAAACATATGAGTTTCAGAATGGCCTGCTGACGTTTACCCCGGGCTGTGCTGAAGTTGGTGGTGAAGGTGTGTGGCTGACTGGATGAGCAGGTGGAAGAAGAGGAGGAGGAAGCCGAGTAGGAGGAAGAGGAGACAGGAGGCAAAGAATGTTGCCCTGCGATCCTTGGCGGCGGAAGGACGTGCGCCAAACAGCTCTCCGCCTGGGGCCCAGCCGCCACTACATTTACCCAGTGTGCAGTTAGGGAGATATAGCGTCCCTGGCCGTGCTTACTGGTCCACGTATCTGTGGAAATGCTATCTGTGTCCACCAGCCTAAATGACAGCATTTCATAGGCCAGTAGTTTAGAAATGCTGGCATTCAGAGCCAGGGATCGAGGGTGGCTAGGTGGGAATTTACGCTTTCTCTCAAATGTTTGTGAGATGGAGAGCTGAACGTGCCATGTGACATGGTTGAGATGCTTAATGACGCAGGTGGTGGTGTTGGTGGTACATCCCATGTTTGCTTTGCGGAAGGTGCCAACGTTCCTCCAGAGGCGGAGGAAAAGGGCGAGGCGGCAGCAGCAGAAGAGGCTGAGGCGGCAGCAGCAGAAGAGGTAGCAGGGGGAGCCTGAGTGACTTCCTTGTTTTTAAGGTGTTTACTCCACTGCAGTTCATGCTTTGCATGCAGGTGCCTGGTCATGCAGGTTGTGCTAAGGTTCAGAACGTTAATGCCTCGCTTCAGGCTCTGATGGCACAGCGTGCAAACCACTCGGGTCTTGTCGTCAGCACATTGTTTGAAGAAGTGCCATACCAGGGAACTCCTTGAAGCTGCCTTTGGGGTGCTCGGTCCCAGATGGCGGCAGGTCAGTAGCAGGCGGAGTCTCTTGGCGGCGGGTGTTCTGATTTTGCCCACTGCTCCCTCTTTTGCTACGCTGTTGGCTCGGTCTCACCACTGCCTCTTCCTCCGAACTGTGAAAGTCAGTGGCACTATCTTCATTCCAAGTGGGGTCTAGGACCTCATCGTCCCCTGCATCGTCTTCATCCCTGACCTCCTGTTCAGTCTGCACACTGCAGAAAGACGCAGCAGTTGGCACCTGTGGTTCGTCATCATCAGAGACGTGCTGAGGTGGTATTCCCATGTCCTCATCATCAGGAAACATAAGTGGTTGTGCGTTAGTGCATTCTATGTCTTCCACCGCTGGGGAAGGGCTAGGTGGATGCCCTTGGGAAACCCTGGCAGCAGAGTCTTCAAACAGCATAAGAGACTGCTGCATAACTTGAGGCTCAGACAGTTTCCCTGGTATGCATGGGGGTGATGTGACAGACTGATGGGCTTGGTTTTCATGCGCCATCTGTGCGCTTTCTTCAGAAGACTGGGTGGGAGATAATGTGAACGTGCTGGATCCACTGTCGGCCACCCAATTGACTAATGACTGTACCTGCTCAGGCTTTACCATCCTTAGAACGGCATTGGGCCCCACCAAATATCCCTGTAAATTCTGGCGGCTACTGGGACCTGAGGTAGTTGGTACACTAGGACGTGTGGCTGTGGCAGAACGGCCACGTCATCTCCCAGCACCAGAGGGCCCACTAACACCACCACGACCATGTCCGCGTCCGCGTCCCTTACTAGATGTTTTCCTCATTGTTACCGTTCACCACAATAAGAAAAATATTATTTGGCCCAATGTATTGAATTCAAATTCAGGCCTTTTTTTACAGACACCTAACACTATCCGGCTATCTATTTAGGTACCGTATTACACTAATACAGGCACAGCAGTAATGACAGATTTAGCTGAATATAAATTTGAGGCCTATTATTTAGGCGCTGGGTGACAGGTATACGTTTACGGACAGAATTAGACTTGGATATGCACGGTAGCGTGTGTGTGAAGTTATTGAGAATGACCCTATCAGCACCTTGAATCTAATATACCCTTTTAGGGATAGATTTAAAGTAGGCCTGATACAGCAGAAACCACTTATTTAGGAAATTGCTAGGTTGGGAATTGTATTTCAACCCAGAACAAAAACTGTGCTTTGACCGACACAATATAACTTGACCAGCTACAGCAATAACCACAGATTTAGCTGAATATAAATTTGAGGCCCATTATTTAGGCGCTGGGTGACAGGTATACGTTTACGGACAGAATTAGACTTGGATATGCACAGTAGCGTGTGTGTGAAGTTATTGAGAATGACCCTATCAGCACCTTGAATCTAATATACCCTTTTAATGAATAGATTTAAAGTAGCCCTGATACAGCAGAAACCACTGATGTAGGATATAGCCAAAAAATAACCACACTATTAATGGTTAAATGGACTTGGTGACAGCTTGCCCCTGATGTAGGATATAGCAAAAAAATAACCACACTATTGATGGTTAAATGGACTTTGCGACAGCTTGCCCCTGATGTAGGATATAGCAAAAAAATAACCACACTATTGATGGTTAAATGGACTTGGTGGCAGCTTGCCCCTAATGTAGGATATAGCCAAAAAATAACCACACTATTGATGGTTAAATGGACTTGGTGGCAGCTTGCCCCTGATGTAGGATATAGCCAAAAAATAACAACACTATTGATGGTTAAATGGACTTTGTGGCAGCTTGCCCCTGATGTAGGATATAGCCAAAAAATTACCACACTATTGATGGTTAAATGGACTTGGTGGCAGCTTGCCCCTGATGTGGGATATAGCAAAAAAATAACCACATTATGATGGTTAAATGGACTTGGTGGCAGCTTGCCCCTGATGTAGGATATAGCCAAAAAATTACCACACTATTGATGGTTAAATGGACTTGGTGGCAGCTTGCCCCTGATGTGGGATATAGCAAAAAAATAACCACATTATGATGGTTAAATGGACTTGGTGGCAGCTTGCCCCTGATATAGGATATAGCCAAAAAATAACCACACTATTGATGGTTAAATGGACTTGGTGACAGCTTGCCCCTGATGTAGGATATAGCCAAAAAATAACCACACTATTGATGGTTAAATGGACTTGGTGACAGCTTGCCCCTGATGTAGGATATAGCAAAAAAATAACCACACTATTGATGGTTAAATGGACTTGGTGGCAGCTTGTGCTGGCGCACCACAAGCCACAAAATGGCCGCCGATCACCCCAGAAAAAAGTGACTGAAAAACGCTCTGGGCAGCCTAAAAACAGTGAGCAATTGAATAGCAGCAGTTCAATGATCCACAGCTGTAGATCGATCACTGAATGAAGTCTTTTGGAGGAGTTAATCACTGCCTAATCTCGCCCTAACGTCGCAGCTGCAACCTCTCCCTACACTTGTATCAGCAGAGTGACGTGCAGCGCTACGTGACCCAAGCTTATATAGAGGCTGGGTCACATGCTGCACTGGCCAATCATCACTGGCCACTACATCCCCAGTTATAATGCAACCACATTATTTTAGTTTTTTTTTCTTTTCTTCCCGCTACCTAAAAGATTTCAGTTTGTTTTTCAATTGAGTTGTACAGTTTATAGGTCACATTAAAGGTGGAAAAAGTTCTGAAATGATTTATCTTTGTCTCATTTTTTTACAGCACAGAAACCTGACATTCTAACAGAGGTGTGTAGACTTTCTATCTACCCCATCTCTCCCGGGAAGCGCTGCATTATTCTCCCCCTACAGACATCAGCAGCATTGTAGAGGATGGGATTACAGTATGTTTTGCTGGAACTTAAAGGAATAAGAATTTCTAGTTCTAGTCAACCAAAATGAAGCACAGCTGCATTCGCTATGCGGGGAAAGTTTTGTGGCAGTTCTATGTAACTCCTGAACACGTGGTGACTTCAGAACAGACGACAAACTCCGCTCTGCTGAATGACAGTGTAGGTGCTCCACTGTGCCTGTCAGCCCCTTCCTAGTGAAGTCTGCCACGGGCTGTGTGACACTACCCCCGTGTGTAGCCAAGCCTCACATCTAAAGGCTTATTCAGCACCATAACCTGTGATCGATGATCCGAGCTGCGCACGGGAGGCAGCCGCCGAGGACCTCGCCAGCAGCCGTGGACCGTGGCTGAGTCTTCACCGATGGGAAGGTGAACTAATCCCGGCGGCAGAGCAGCGGATACTTCCAGACCCTGGCCGAGGCAAGCTGGCTCATCACTGCCTTCTGTGCTCAAACAGGCAGAGGACGGATGGGTCCTGCCATGGTCTAGAGCCCAGCGTGTGCGCGTTGATGATCTTTTATGGGTGGGTAGAGCATCGGTACCCATGCCTCCTCACAGACAAATGGAGGATGAGAGAGCCGCTGCTAAACACCGCCACTCCTACTGCCCTCTGGCTTGGAAGAATCAGCACATGGCGAGGCTAGCTGCGTTACCGCAGTGTTCTGCTACACACTCGATGTGCATGATATGGAAAATGAGAGCAGACTGGTGCGGGCGGCATATGGAGCGCTGTGTGCCGATTGTTATCTGAGAGATCTATTTTCCAGTATGGTTTATGTATCGAGTGTAGTGTCCTGACAGAGAGGACTACAAGGTAAACTATACTAGGACTGAAAAAATTAATTAATTGAACAATGTGGTCAAGTTCCCTTGCCATTTAATATAGGATGTTCCTAATAATTTTTAAGCACTAATTTTATATCGCCCGTTAATGATAAAAAAAACACATGATTTAAAAAAAAAATTAATATATAAATACATCAATAAATTAATTTAGTAAAGTTGAAATACAAGATATAAAAAATTAATCAATATGTAAAAAAAATACAAAAACTAATTAATTTAAAAAACAACCATTCAATAAATAGTTAAATTATTCTACATATACATGATTACACAAATTCATCAATTCAGATATATGACAATAAATAAATATATTACAAAGTTTCAATTTAATTATATTAATACATTACACATGATTAAAAAAATTCATTTAAATAGAAATTTATCAATAAATAAATACATATGTAAAAAAATTAAACCATCAATAAACAAATAAATCTAGAAATACATGATTAAAAAATAATAAATATCGAAATATAGAAATACATTAGAACATAAATACATAAAAAATTCATCATAAAATAAATAAATAAATTATAAACATCAATAAATACATATTTTTTTAAAAAAAACAACGCAGTTTTGGAGGGAGAGACTAGGAGAGGGATGGACAATGGCCCCTTTAGCGCCCTGAACTGACAGCGGAGGTCAAGAAGCAGTGATGGATGAACATAGGCCGGGATGGCGGAACATAGGCCGGAACATAGGCGAATGCGATCAAATGCTCGCAAACCGCAAGTTTGCGGTGGGCCCAATTCACTTTAATAAACCTTCAGCTCAAATTTGCAGCCACCAAATACTTTGTAGAAGTGCACAAGTAGTCCCACAACATGGACAGTGACATACCAGAAGAGGATCAATGGCAAAAATTCCAACTAAAAATATGTATCTTAATCAGGGGACATTTTTATGCATCTTAAAGGGAAATTCTCTGAAATGTGCCCTGTTGGAGCCTAGAATTTTTTTATTTTAGTCCATGGGAGTACAGGCCTTAAAAATTAGGCATTCACCAGACATAAAAGATATTCTGATTATGTGGCTCGAGGTACATTATGCTGTCAATGAATAAAAATTTTGCTGTAGGCCACTGGACTACAGGCCCCAAACATTAGGCATTCATCAGACAGAAAAGATCAAGTGAAGGTATATTACACGGTCAAATACATATGTTTTTTTTTTTTTTTTTTTTTAATTCTTTATATTTTTATTTTGAAAATATACAAAGTTAATACATAAACCAATTTAAAGTAAATCAATATATAATAAAACAGACATACATATCCTTATATCCCCCCCCCCCCCCATTGTCTGTCGTTCCCCTTACTTCTTCAAATACAACATAACAGTAAATACATTCAGAAATATCTACCTACGTGGCTATGCGTGCTACTCTCCGCTTCCTTTCCATATCCTCATAAATTTAGATTTGTTGAAGGTATAAATCCCACTCCCTTGAAGAGGGCTGGGAGGCTGAGCCCCAGTACTTCACCAATATATCTTTCACCACCATCAAACCCCTCATCCAAATCCGTCTAACCTGGGGGGGGACTTCTGTTTCCGAACCATAATCTCCTAAGATCACTGTCGATATCCCCGGGTTATATTTCATTGAGGATTCTTTTTGTAGAGCAGAGAAAACCTCGCCCCAGTATTTACTTATTTTATTGCAACTCCAGAGCAAATGGACATAGTTCGCATTAACATGACCACATTTACGGCAACAGCAGTCCCGACCCCGATTTTGGGGAAATTTTCCTTGAATTTGGGGCGTATAATAGAGCCTATGGAGGATCTTGAATTGTATTAGTCTATGTGCACTGGAGACTGTCGCCCTTCTCACGTTCCTATAAATAGAAGACCAGTGTAAAGGGGGGCAATTCAACTCTTGCTCCCATTTACTTGGACTTTTGAAAGGCGTTACAGCCGCCAGTGCCATACGGAGTTTAGAGTATAATCTAGATATTTTCACCTTCTCATCCTTCTGGGCGTAACAGTAATCAAGGAATATATTCTCTCGTGGGAGAATACACCCCCTATTCCTGGAGGCTTCAAATAAGTGTTTCAAACGTGTATACATAAATACATCCAATGGTGAACAATAATTAAATCCAAATTCCGAAAGTGATTTAAACCGACCTAAGTAAAAAAGGTGAGACACCATATAGATGCCATTACGTGTCCAGTAACCAAAATCTGCAATTTTGAAGAACTCCTCCAGCGCCCCGTTCCCCCACAGAGTAGTGAAACCAAGCGGACCGGAGACTTTAAGAATCTCCTTCAGCCTGTTCCACACCCTCTGCAGTGAGTAAGGGACCAGCAAGGACCTCCTCATTCCCATAGTACCAGTTTCCAAACATACAAAAATATTCTCTATTGGTGTGTCAATAACTTTATTCAAGTATCGTGATAATAAACTCTCTTTCCAATGACAACACCGCTGAATCTGTGCACAAAAATAATAACCTTGAAAGAAGGGAAGTGACAGCCCACCATCTGCCTCCGACAACCATAGATATCTCTGCTTTATACGAACCCTCTTCCTACCCCAGATTAAGTCATTAATCAGAGTCTCCAATCTATGAAAAAAGATGTCGTCAATTCAAATAGGGGAAGCACACATCGGGAACAAGACAATAGGTAGAATAATCATCCTGATCAATGCGATTCGGTCTGTCTGTGCCAATCTTAGCTTCCGCCAAGCGCCAACTTTAGTTCTAACTTTATTTAAAACTGGGGCAAGATTCAGATCGTAAAATCTACTTATTGGAACCCCGATCTTAACCCCCAAATAATTCAAAGAATCATTAGGGGCCAAAATACAGACTCGGCTCCCCACATCTACAGCTTTCCGGTTCAGAGGGAGGAGCGATGACTTTGTCCAGTTGATCATATATCCTGATAATTTACCGTAAGATTCTATTACCTCTATGACATACGGTAGGATTTTCCATCCCTGATCCAGGAACAGAATCACATCGTCTGCATATAGGCTTATTTTATCGCTCACTCCCGCCACTCCGAAGCCTTCTATACGATTCTCCAAACGAATCCGACAAGCCAATGGTTCGATAAAGAGCGCGAAGAGAAGGGGAGACAGGGGACACCCCTGTCTCATCCCTCTGAACATCGACACAGGAGAGGAGCTCATACCATTGATACTAATACGTGCAACTGGCTGTGCATATAACATCTGAGTCATTTCCAAAAATGGAATTCCAAAACCGAAGTGGGACATCGTAGCCCAGAGAAATGACCACTCCATCCTGTCAAACGCCTTTGCGGCGTCTAATGACAGGATGGAGTGGTCCACACCACCCCCAAAAGACAAGTTCAGATAAACCCTATATATGCTCGTCTGAATTTGGCGACTAGGGATAAAGCCCGTCTGGTCAGGGTGGACCAGACCGGCTACAACCCTCTTCAAGCGATTAGCCAGAATTTTTGCAAAGATCTTATAGTCCGTATTTAAGAGCGATATGGGTCTATATGACCCCACATCGCAAGGGTCCTTGTCCTTTTTCAGGACCAAGATAATTACTGCCTCTCTGAATGATGATGGTAAAGAGCCAAATACGCAGGATTCATTAAAGACCTGCAGTAGAATTGGCAAAAAAGATTTGGCATGGTATCTATAAGTTTCAAACGGTAGCCCATCTGGGCCGGGCGAAGAACTATATTTTAATACCGGAAGAATCGCTTGAAGTTCCTCCAAAAGAATAGGGGAGTCCAACATCGCTCTCTCCTGGGTAGATAGCTGGGGGAGCGCCAATTGTTGGAGATATTGATCCATATCCGTACGTCCAAACGTAGAGTCAGATTTATAGAGGGTAGAGTAATATTTCACGAATTCCTCTCTTATCTCCTCTACGGCTCTCACCCCAATTCCTTGGGAGTTCCTGATTTCTTTTATAGTAGTGACCTCTCTCTGGTTGGCCACCAAGCGGGCCAAAAATCTACCTGTTTTACCAGACTCACAAAATCGGTTCTGACCTTGAAAGAAGAGCTTATGTTGTGCTTTTTTATATAACATTGTCTTAAGCTGAGAATTGGCCTCCTTTAATTGAGCAACGAGTTGCTCCTCTTGACAGTTAATCAATGCGGCACACAAACTCCTTATTGAGTCTGTCAACTGTTTTTCACTACGACGTATTTCCGTTCTAAATCTATGGATTTTATTAAAGTACAGACCCCTAATATGTGCCTTCAGCGCGTCCCACACAAAATGGATGTGTGTTGATCCTACGTTGAAGCCCCAGAATTCCTGAATATCATGATCTACCCCGGCCTGCTCCCCTATCACCTCAAACCAGTGTGAGTTCAATTTAAAGGCTCTACTTAAAGTTGGAGCCTCCACAAACATAATCAACATGGGGGAGTGATCCGAGATTCCATGAGGCTCGTACCTCATTCTCCGGACACGCCCGCACAGATCCCGACTAGCAAATGCCAGATCAATACGGGACATAGACCCGTATGACTGGCTAAAGCATGAAATTTTTTTTTTATTGCCATAGAGGTGGCGCCAGATATCAACCAGCGCCAGCTCCTGGCACACCGCAGTCAAAGGGGACCCACTGCTAGCGCGCCCAGAGAGTGAAGAGAACCGGTCCAGCTCAGGGTCTGGTACCGCATTAAAGTCGCCTGCCACCCATAGAGCACATTGATTTTTAGTAGAAATATATTGAGCTAAGTGTGACATAACATTTGATTTAAATGGAGGGGGAATATATATAAAAGCCAGTATCACCTCCTGCCCCTTCCAAAGCCCATAAAGGAATACATAACGTCCCTCTTTATCTAGTACACTGTCTAGCGGTTGGAACTCTATCCCTCTATGTATGTATACACTGACACCTCTTGAGTAAGATGAAAAGCAAGCGTGGTACTCCAGAGTGGCCCATTTCTTTTTCAGTGTATAAATCCTATCTTCTGTTGCGTGGGTCTCTACTAATGCAACAATCGCGGGCAAATGACGGGTCACAAGGTCAAATACTACCGTCCTCTTCACTCTGTCTCCCAACCCTCTCACATTCCAACATAAAATGTTACATGGCATACATATGAGTAAGAATATCTACGCTCTCAGCGGAGAGGCACACATAGCCACGAAACGGAGAACGACAGCCAATCCCTCCCTAAAACCCACCCCCCAAAACCCCCCTATGTGGTTGACAAGGCGTTTTACAATACCCATCAACCTCTCACCTACCACCAAACCTCCCCCCCGCCACCTCCCCTCACCCACACCCCTCCCCACCTCATCTTCATAGTAATTCATAGACCCCTGGAATCCAACCATTGTGCCACCTCCTCATGACTAGAAAAGAAGCGAACAATATCTTTATCTACCACTCTAATTTAGCAGGGTATAACATTGAGTATTTGATGTTAGCTGAGATCAATCTTTTTTTAACCTCAAAGAAAGATCTTCTTTGGTTTTGCGTCTCTCGAGAAAAGTCAGGGATATCGATATCAAGTTTTTATCAAAATATGTTTCTGGTACTTCTCTTTTACGTTTGAAGACCCAATCCCGATCCTTTGAACAAACAAATTTAGCTAGTATTGCCCTAGGAGGGGCACCTGGGGGCGGTTTTTTAAAAGGAATCCTATGGGCCCTTTCCACACAGAAGGTAGATATATCATGCTCTGGCCCCAGGTTCTCTACAAGCCACTTCTGTATAAACTTCGGCGTATCATCCTGTTCCGCCCCCTCTGGGAACCCAACAAGTCGCAGATTGTACCTACGTGATCTATCCTCCAGTTCTACCACTTTCTTTCTTAACCATATACGATCCTCGTCTACTTCTTTAAGTCTGTTCTTTAATATACTATTCTCTACACTGACACAATTAACTGAAGTTTCCAGTTCCTTCACCTTTAATCTGAGCTTCGTCATTTCATCTCTTATTATAGTGACGTCCCCCTGTACTACTGCAAGGGAGGAGGCCAACTCTGCAACCGAGGTACTGGTGGCATTTACTACTCCCAGTATATCCTGCAATTTTTTATTAATACTCTCAAAACCGTCAGTATGAGATGAGCTGGTCTTTAATAGCCCCTGCTCTGACCGCTCCGCATTGTCAGGTCCTATCTCAGCCTGAAGAGCACACCTCTGAACCCCTCCTCTAGTTTTGGGGGGTGGTGATTTCAAAAATTTATCTATCCGAGCTTGTGGACTCCCTCCTGATCCACTTCTTGGAGGGGATAGACCACCTGATTTACGATATTTTGGCGGCATTTTTATGAGGACCAATATATTACGACTATGAACACAGTTCCCAATTGACTATATCTCATATACAAATGTGTACAGGGCACCCATCCATATTAGGCTGGCATATAAAAGAAAGAGGCAAATACCAGACACATGTGCATATAACATATCAGGGAATAAAGCAGTCACTAATTAGGTGTGGTTGCCACAAGCCCAAAGTATGTGCAAGTTGACTGGCTACCACCCCCAATTAAACGTCACAATAAAGTTGCCCTGAATTTTATCTAGTGAGGTTAGGCGAAATGGACCACTAACCGGCTAAGAAGAGGTAATCAGAGGTTATATAGTGGTCATAGAAGTATGGGCAAGATCAAACCATATTAATATGCAGGCATATTATCAAGTTAATAAAAAACAGAGTACAGCAAAATGACAAAGCGAAACAAGATATCAGAGCCGGTTTTAAGGAATATGTCCCATAAACAATGTGCAGGAGGAGGGTACCCAGTAGAGTGGCGCCTTCTTACGTTTAATATGAAAAGATCAAAGTTTGGCTTTTCAGATATATGGTTAAGGAATCAAATTGCACTTGGCGACTAGGTTTACCAGGGGGCGTCAGTCCATCCAGGGAAGCGGCGGTTAGAGTCCGGGAGTCTGAAAGTTAAAGAAGAGCTTTATGGGCCTTTACTGTTATTCTTAGTTAGATCCACTTGTTCCGCTCAGGCTTTTTGGGCCTTTACATTCATTAGTTGAACTAATATCGCAGCCCCAGACCCTAGCGATCAGCCCCAGGTCCCGCAACCAGCCACCGCATTCCACCGGGCTCACCAGCGGGGAAGGGAACGCTGGCACAGAAGTCTAAGAATTCCACGCCACCACCGTTGCCCGGCCGCACCGGGGATCAGCACACTCCTCAGCACTCCGTCTTGGGGTCACAACAGCCAATTAACCCGCGGAGTGCCTGAGATCTAGCCCCTGCTTCGCCCACGCGGGCAGCAACCTGGTTTAGCCACTAATTTTTCCAGCTCTAACTCCTCACACCCCCCAGGCAGCAGGGCGACATAACAACAGGTGCAACAAGTGAGGGCTGGGAGCGGATATCGGACATCAGGGACACAATGGCACAATGGCGTAACAAGGGGGGCGCTATACAGTAGAAGGCTGGACACTGCAAACGGCTGAGGATGCAGACATCGGGCATCAGGGCATCAATCCAGCATATCAGGAGCTTACCACCGCCGGCCGGCACACGACACCTCAGCAGGAGCAGGAGCGGGAGCAGAAGACCAAACGCCAGCACACGGCACCTCCACAGGAAAGGGAGCAGGACATCATGCTGGGGGCAACTGCAGGGAAGCGGGCTCGAGCGACAGGCCAGGAACAATCAGCCCGAAGGCCACGGCGGATCCCAGCAGGCAGCAGGCAGGTAACTCAGTCTTCCAATGGTAATCGGCTAGCCAGGCCTGGCCAGGGGGCAGCGTTCCATCGGCGTTCCATGCGCGCCTGGGAGCCGAGCAGAGGCGGAGAGAGGTGAGCGAGAGAGGAGACGTCATGCCGCTTCAGATCTCTGTGAAAAAAAAATACATATGTTTAAAAGAAATAAAAATATAAAATTGGATTAAAAACATGGCTAACGAAATCACCCCTCTTGAAAAAAACCCTAATGATAATAGCTGAAATTTGATACTAAGTGGTCGTCACTGGTGTTGAATTCCTCCGAGGCCCCGTACAGAAAATAACAAGTAAGTATGTGGCTGGAGGTAAATTACACGGTCATTGGATATCAATTTTACAGCAGGCCAGTGGACTACAGGCCCCAAAAATGATGCATTCAGTGGACAGAAAAGAACAAGTAAGTATGTGGCTGGAGGTAAATTACACGGTCATTGTATATCAATTTTACAGCAGGCCAGTGGACTACAGGCCCTAAAAATTATGTATTCAGCGGACATAAAAGAACAAGTAAGTATGTGGCTGGAGGTAGATTACACGGTCATTGGATATCAATTTTACAGCAGGCCAGTGGACTACAGGCCCCAAAAATTATGCATTCAGCGGACAGAAAAGAGCAAGTAAGTATGTGGCTGGAGGTATATTAGACGGTCAATGGATATCAATTTTACTGAAGGCCAGTACAAATACAGGTCAAATACATATGTTTAAAATAACTAAAAATATTAAATTGGATTAAAAACATAGCTAACAAAATCACCCCTCTTGAAAAAAAACCTAATGATAATAGTTGAAACACGTGGTGGTCACAGGTCTTGAATTCCTCTGAGGCCCAAAGCATTAGGCATTCAACAGACAGAAAAGGCCTTTTATGCCACTGTATTTAACTAAGACAGGGACCAATATTTGTTCTGGGTGGTGGCGGATATTTGTGGGCTGTCATGAGGAAATTCAATTAAACACGTTCGACTCGTCACATGTGTTAAATTCCTCAGAGATCCATGCCTCATTCATTTTTAGAAATGTGAGGTAGTCCACACTGTCGTGAGCTAGGAGAGTGCGCTTATCGGTCACGATCCCCCATGCTGCGCTGAACGTCCTTTTGGACATGGCACTCGACGAGGGGCAATCCAAGAGTTCCATGCCAAATTGCGCCAGCTCTGGCCACAGGTCCAGCCTGCACGCTCAGTAGTCAAAGGGTTCCTCGCTTCTCAGAGCGTCCACATCGGCCGGTAACCCAATGTAGTCGGACACCTGTCGGTCTAGGCTTAACTACCGGGGAAGCAGGGGAAGCGGCTTCTTCAGGGCCCGGTCTGACAAGGGGCTCCGGTGAAACTGGGGCCCGGCCTGTCCATCATTAGAGATGTCGCGAACATAAAATTTTCCGTTCGCGAACGGCGAACGCAAATTTTTGCAAATATTTGCGAACGGGCGAACCGGGCGAACCGCCAAAGACTTCAATAGGCAGGCAAATTTTAAAACCCACAGGGACTCTTTCTAGCCACAGTAGTGATGGAAAAGTTGTTTCAAGGGGACTAACACCTGGACTGTGGCATGCCGGAGGGGGATCCATGGCAAATCTCCCATGGAAAATTACATAGTTGACGCAGAGTTGGGTTTTAATCCATAAAGGGCATAAATCAGCTAACTATCCAAATTTTTTTTGAACAACGTGGTTTAAAACATCCAGTGTGTGTATACAATCAGGTATGATGTTGTATCGATCAGGTAGTGTAAGGGTTACACGGCTTCACAGACATTGACAGACCAAACTCCCCTTTTAATGCACCGCAAACAACCGCAAACAGTCCATTTGCCCAACCGCAAACTCCCCATTTGCACAAGGTTGGATACCAAGCTAGCCATGTCCCATTGATGTCATTGAAGGTTTCTTCCTCCACCCAGCCACGTACAACACCAAGGGTCCCGAAAGGTGAATTAAATTGATTTTTCGAACGGGGAAATGGTTAAAAAAAAACGCTGGCTCCCTCCCCTTTGTTTGAATCCACGGTCACTGCGTCTGCGCCGTGCAATTTACTCTCACACCCGATATGAGTGTTATTTTCTGTAGTTCTCTTCTCATCAGTTTAATCCCTGTTACGTCCCCAATACGGGGTCCATTTATTGAATAGATTTTTCTAATGGGGAGATGGTTAAAAAAACGCTGGCTCCCTCCCCTTTGTTTTAATCCACGGTCACTGCGTCTGCGCCGTGCAATTTACTCTCACACCCGATATGAGTGGTATTTTCTGTAGTACTATTCTCATCAGTTTAATCCCTGTTGCGTACCCAATCTGGGGTCCATTTATTGAATTTTTTTTTCGAACGGGGAGATGGTTAAAAAAAACGCTGGCTCCCTCCCCTTTGTTTTAATCCACAGTCACTGCGTCTGCGCCGTGCAATTTACTCTCACACCCGATATGAGTGGTATTTTCTGTAGTACTATTCTCATCAGTTTAATCCCTGTTGCGTACCCAATCTGGGGTCCATTTATTGAATTTATTTTTCGAACGGGGGAATGGTTAAATAAGCGCTGGCTCCCTCCCCTTTGCTTTAATCCACGGTCACTGCGTCCGCGCCGTGCAATTTACTGTCACACCCGATATGAGTGGTATTTTCTGTAGTACTATTCTCATCAGTTTAATCCCTGTTACGTCCCATATCAGGGATTGCCTTTTGTGAAAAAAAATTTAGGCCGGGTACCTTCGACTGCCTTCACAGTGACAGACCAAACTCTGATACACCAAACTGAATTGATTTTAGGAACCGGGAGATGGAAAAAGCAGCTTGGTCGGTCCTCTTACTCCCAAGTTGGGGCACTGCAAAGTGCACGGAGCAATGTGCTGTGACACCCTAAATGAGTGGTGTCTTAACTAGTACTATTCCTATCAGTTTAATAACTGTTATGTCCCCTATCCGGGGACGTTTGTCGAATTGATTAACCATGGTCGAATTAACGAACCATTACGACATACTGAAATAATTTAGTTCTGAGCTCTGTACTTGCTTTGTATTGGAATTGATGGGGATTTTTTAAATTGTCTGCATTATTTCTAATAAACTATTAAGAGACTTTATTATGATTTTTTTTATTGTGCCAACACACTCATAGAGGTGATGATCGCTTCATTGTGATACGCAAGCCCCTTCACCACGACAAGGTAACGATCACGAAGGGGAATTGACACATGTATGTGCCTTTTTTTTTGTTTTGTTTTTGCAGCCACAGTGCAGCACCAGAGGCCAGAAAAATTTGGCATGTATACATGCCTGAAAAATAATGGTATTGTTGCAGCCGCTGTTGTAGCAGCGGCCGGAAAAATTGATGTTTTCCAGGCAGAAAGGTGACTAAAACATTGCGGCTTGAACACTAGTTGGTGGCGGAGAATTCACAAAAGTGATCCGGTATGCAGACATTAAATACAGCAGCGTGGTGACCATTTCGAGGCCAAGGCATGTCATCAGGCATGTTAGTCAAACGTATCCCCCACTGTCAGTCCCTTCGGGATCCATGCCTCATTCATCTTAATGAAGGTGAGGTAATCAACACTTTTTTGACCGAGGCGACTTCTCTTGTCAGTGACAATGCCTCCTGCTGCACTGAAGGTCCTTTCTGACAGGACACTTGAAGCGGGGCAGGCCAGAAGTTCTATCGCAAACTGGGATAGCTCAGGCCACAGGTCAAGCCTGCACACCCAGTAGTCAAGGGGTTCATCGCTCCTCAGAGTGTCAATATCTGCAGTTAAGGCGAGGTAGTCTGCTACCTGTCGGTCGAGTCGTTCTCTAAGGCTGGATACCAAATGGCTGTGGCGATGTGTAGGACTGAAAAAGCTCTGCATGTCCTCCATCAACAGCACGTCTGTAAAGCATCCTGTCCTTGCCGGCGTGGTCGTGGGAGGAGGAGGATTACTTTTACCTCTTCCCCTGTTAGATTCCCGTTGTGCTGTGGCATCCCCCTTATAAGCTGTGTAAAGCATATTTTTTAGTTTGTTTTTGAACTGCTGCATCCTTTCCGACTTTCGGTAATTTGGTAACAATACCGCCACTTTCTGCTTATACCGGGGGGTCTAGTAGCGTGGCCACCCAGTACAGGTCGTTCTCCTTCATCTTTTTTATATGAGGGTCCCTCAACAGACATGACAGCATGAAAGACCCCATTTGCACAAGGTTGGATGCCGAGCTACTCATTTCCCGTTCCTCGTCCTAACTGATGACATTGACGGTCTGTTCTTCCGCCCAGCCACGTACAACACCACGGGTCCCAGATAGGTGACTACAACGAGCACCCTGGGATGCCTGCTGTGGTTGGTCTTCCTCCTCCTCAAAGCCACATTCCTCCTCTGACTCCTCTTCCTCATACTACTCTTCCAACGTTGCCGCAGGTCCGGCAAGCGATGATGACAAGGCTGTTTCTGGTGGTGATTGTGACCACAACTCTTCCTCTTCCTCTTCACGCTCATCTACAGCCGTATCCAGCACTCTTCGCAGGGCCCTCTTCAGGAAGAAAACAAATGGGATGAGGTCGCTGATGGTGCCTTCAGTGCGACTGACTAGGTTTTTTTTTTTTTTATTAAATTTTTATTAGTTTTTTCAACAAACAAACAAGGGGTAACATGGTATCAAGGTATAGGCATGCAGGCCTAAGCGGCTACAGATAGTAGAGAAATAAATTACTTTGCGATTGAGCAAATGATGCAGCAAGGATCCAAGATATACATTATGGACATTTAAAACATCACATAGACAAGTAAGGCAATGTTATGGAATAGACAAGAGCATTACAAGGAGAAAAAACCTACAGATTATGGGCCAGAAAGTAGGAGGTCAGAAATTCATCTCTCTAGTGGGGGTTTCTGAAATTCGACCAGGGGGACCATTTTTTGAGGAATATGTCATGAGATCGCATTTCCCAAGAAGAGAGTTCTTCAAACCTATGGATTTGGTCCATTTTTTGGATCCAATCATCCATGGTTGGAACCTGAGATTGAAGCCAATGCTTGGGAAGCAAAAGGCGGGCAGCCATTAGCATTTGCGTAAAAACGTATGGCGGTTTCACCATCTGATCCTCAGGGGGGAGGGATAGGAGAGCGAGCAGCGGAGAAGGCGGTATAGAAGTCCCACAAATCCTGTTTAAGCTAGCAAAAATCTCCACCCACCATCTGTGTATGTTGGGACAAGTCCACCAGATGTGAAAGAAAGTTCCTTTTTCCCCACAGTGCCTCCAGCAAGCGTCCGAAGCAGATTCAGAGTATAGTGATGTTTTGTCGGGCGTGTTGTACCATCTGGTAAGGATCTTATAGCTATTTTCCTGGATTCGAACGCAGCGGGAGGCACCATGAGGATAGCTAAGGAGACCGGGTAGGCTATTAAATGGGAAAACTATATTAAGGTCTTTCTCCCAGCAACTCACAAATGATGGTTTAGCAAGCATAGGCGGTAAGCGCAACTTACTATAAATCAATGATATTAATTTCCTAGGCGAGGGATGGAGAGAGATGATCAACTTAAACCAAACTATGGGGCGTGATAAGTCTCCTATATTAATATGTTGTTTCAAGTAAGCTCTTAGGTATGCAATGGTAAAGATATCGCATGGGTGAGGGTTTAAGATAGTGTTTATTGCTTCAGGGTCTAACCATTCACCCGAAGGAAGAGCCAGGGTGTTAATGTATATAGGTGAAGACTTAAGTGCTTGGGAGGTCGCAGATTTTAGAGGTGAAGGGGCTGTGTCAATTATATCCTTCACAGTCAGAAGAGGGGAAGGATATGGTATAGAGCAGTGTGAGGAAGAGAACAATTTCCAAGCCTCTAGTGTGGCTTTTATTATTGGGTAATGAGAGAATTGTCCTGGGAAAACTGTTTGAGATCCTAGAAGCAGTGCTCTGGGGGATTTCTTTAAAATATCCACCTCTGTTTCCACTAAGAGGGAGGGCGGTGAGGGGCGCAACCAAGCAACCACTCGGGTCAGAAGGATAGCCCTACCATAGATTTCAGGATTGGGCAGTCCGATCCCTCCCGCATGTCTAGGCTTGGTGAGCAAGGAGAATGAGAGTCTCGCCCTCTTACCGTTCCAGATAAATGTCCTGAACTTTTTAAAGATTTGGTCATAGTATTGTTTGGGGACTGGGATAGGTAATACCTGTTGTAGGTAGGTAAGGCGAGGGAGGATTAGGGAAGCAAGGAGATTCTTGCGGTCGAACCAAGAGAGGGTTGGGTTGGATCGTGCCAAATTGTCGATGGCCTCGAAGATGGACTTCCTGAGGGGGATATAGTTGAGAGAAAAGAGGTTGTGTATATTAGAGCTCAGCTTGACCCCCAAGTATGTGATTGTTGTCGAGGACCAGTTAAATGGCGAATCCGCCATCAGCAGGTTCTTTGTGGAGTTGGATATTCCCATACAGAGTACCAGGGATTTGCCAGCGTTTATTTTGAAATCTGAAGCTAGGCTAAAACTATTAAGGTGACTTTGAATCTGCAGGGAGACTTTGGGGTTAATCGTCATCATTAGGACATCGTCAGCAAAAGCTGCAACTTTCTGTTCCCTGCCTCCCAAACATAGACCTGAAATCTCCCCGTCAAGTCTTATGTTAGCGAGAAGGGGTTCTAGTGCTAGGATGGAAAGGAGAGGTGAGATGGGGCAGCCTTGTCTAGTCCCATTACTTATTGGGAATGGAACAGAGAGGTTTCCATTGACTTGTACCCTTGCTGACGCCTGCTCATACATGGCGAAAGTTGCCTGTACAAAGGGACCAGGAAGGCCAAACCTCAGCAGAGTATGTTTTAGGTATTGCCAATTTACCCTATCGAATGCTTTCTCTGCATCCGTACTAAGGAGAAGCAAGGGGGAAGAAAGTCTTTTGGCGTGGCAGAGGGTATTAATCACCCTGGCCGTGTTATCTTTGCCCTCTCTGGTGCGGATAAAGCCAACCTGGTCCCCGTGTATGAGGGAGGGGAGAAGGATAGCTAATCTATTGGCTAACATTTTGGCCAGGAGCTTGAGATCTATGTTTAGGAGGGATATGGGTCTATAGTTAGAGCATTGTTTGGGATCTTTCCCTTCTTTTGGTATAAGGGAGATATGTGCCATGGTCATGTCTCTGGATAGAGGGCAGCCTAACAGTGACTGATTGCAGACTTCTAGGAGATAGGGGAGGAGGAGTTCCTGAAAGGTTTTATAGTATGATAGAGGAAGACCATCTGGGCCGGGGCTCTTTCCTAACGGCGTTTGTGACAATGCATTTTTAAGTTCCATGATGGTGAAGGAGCTTCCAGTTTTAGTTTTTGATCAGGGGAAATATAGGGTACTTTAGAAGAGTCCAGTAAGTTTCCTATAACAGATGCTCTCTTCTCAGGTGTCTCGGGGGAGGGGAGATTATAAAGGTTATTATAATAAGTCCGAAATTGTGCAGTGATCTGAGAGAGGGAGAAAATCGGTTTACCATCAGGTGTAGATAGTTGATAGACGTAGTTAGAGGACCTTCTCCCCTTAATCCTGCTCATCAGAAATTTAGTGGCCTTATCACCATGAGCAAAGAACTTGTGTTTGGTGCTCATGTAATATTTGGCTGCTTTGGATGATAGAAGAGATTTCAGTTTCGCTCTATTTTCTGATAGCTCTTTTAAGTGGGGGTCAGAAGTGGAAGATTTATGACAAGATTCCAGACTCTGGATTTTTTTGAGGGTTTCATCTATGGCTTTTTTCTTGAAGTTTCTTTTTATAAGACCCAATGCTGATGAAGTGGCCTCTGATGACCGCTTTGTGGGCGTCCCAAAGTGTGTTAATAGAAATGTCCAAGCATTTATTTAGGGAGAAATAGTCCGCTAAGTGTTTAGAAATTTGGTCTATTGAGTCTTGGGAACCTAATAGAGTCTCATTCAAACGCCAATTGAAACATGAGGGTTTTTTTGTGGGAGCTAGTATCTGAATAAATATAGGGGAGTGGTCTGACAAGTGTATAGAACCTATCGAGGCTGTGCTCCATAGGTGGAGGTGTTCCTTAGAGATAAACAGGTAGTCTAGCCTGTGATATGTGGCATGGGCAGAGGAATAGAAGGTATAGTCAAGGGCATTGGGGTGGTGGGAGCGCCAGGAGTCAACCAGATGAAGACTCCAGAGGTTATTTCTGATGGATTTAAGAGATTTGCCAGAGAGGGACGATCTGTGGGATGAAACGTCTAGTTGCGGCAGTAGTGCAACATTCAGATCACCTCCCAATATCACAATACCCTCTTTAAAAGGGTTAAAAATTGGAACTAAGTTAGCTATCCACTGGGACTGATTGGAGTTAGGAACATATATATTTGCAAAGGTGTATATTTGTTGGCCAATAGAACCTTTTATCAAGATATACCTTCCATCTGGGTCAAGTATTTGGTCAATGAGTTTAAATGGAACCTTTCTATGAAAACCTATACTGGCCCTTACATGAAGCGGACGAATTGCCCCCAATAGTGAAACCAGTCTGAATAATAGGAAAACTGCATATTGGGGGTAATGGTTAAAACGGTACTGAGTCTCTTGGAGGAACACCGCTTCAACTTTGGCTTTTCTTAGAATGGTAAAGACCTGACTCCTTTTGGAAGGGGAGTGAAAGCCCTTAACATTGTAAGAAGCAATGTGTAGATCAGCCATTTGGTGAGGTGTAAGTGAAATTACCTCTAAGCCGGAGATGTCTCCTCCAAGAGAGGGGATGGGTAATGTGTGGTCTTGTCTCTAGGTGAGCAAACTGAATCAGGATGCGGCAAGGATCGCATGTAGCCAATTTGAGTGTCACATACCTTGAAGAAAAAACAGGGTAAAAACATAGAACGGAACATAAGAATACAAACAAAGAATAAGTCAGCATATATGAGTATGCTGCGTACATGTGGGGGGAAAGTGGTCTAGTGACCGAAAAGCAGGTCGAACAACACCTCAGATGGGGCCAATGGTTTATCAGGGAGAATGAGTCTGCCTGAGCGGTGTAGCTGGTATGTTAACACTGACATCATATCTAATATTAAGCCAAATTATTAACATGACATTAAAGAACCTGCTCAGGACAAAAGGTTAAACATTTGTGCCAAACATAAAGACAAGAATTCCTGCAGTTTTGCCTAATGATCCTGGGAAAGGCTTCTAGGAGTAAGCTGTAGGCTTCTTTTCTTGGATCTGGACTTCGGGGTACGTAAGACTTCAAATGGGATCATTTTAGGAAGATCCGGAAGGTCACGTAAGTCGTGAAAAAGTTCCCAATTCTCAATCGGCATAGGGTCCACTTTCAAGAGATCATAGGTGGCTTGTAGATCTGTAAAGGACGTGATAAAGACTTTTTTCCCAGCAAAGGAGAACGCAAGTCCAAAGGGGTAAGACCAACGGTAAGGGACTTTGTTGGACCGGAGCCAATCGGTCAGAGGTTTAAGCGCCCTGCGCTTTTTTCAGAGTAGAGGGTGCCAAATCTTGATAAATTTCCAACTTAGAGTCCTCATAAGACAAGTCAGCATTATTACGGGCTGCTCCAAGATGGCGGATTTTACCGGGAAGTTTAAAAACTTACAAATGACATCCTGGGTGGGTCGGAGGGCTTGGGTTTCGGACGGAGGGCCCTGTGAGCCCGTTCTATGACCACATCTTGTGGGAAGTCGGGGGCCTAGTAGTGAGCTGCAGATAGCTAGGACAGCCGCCGGTATATCTCCGGGTAGTACCGCTTCTGGTATCCCACGGAACCTTAAATTGTTCCGGCGCCCTCTGTTTTCTTGGTCTTCAATAGTGTTATGCATCTCGTTTAGGTAATTTGAGCAGCGGCGCAGGGCATCCGACACTGCTGTATGATGATTCAGGGACGCCGTTTGATGTAATTCTAGAGTCTCTACCCTGTCCCCTATGTGCCGTACCTCCTGCCTTAACGCTGAAATTTCAGTGAGGATGGGTTCCATGACCCTACTCAGGGCTCGATCTAGATATTTTCTAGTAAGGGGTAGGTCAGAACTTACCTGGGTGTCCTCCGTTTCGCTCTCTTCTTCCGAGAGGGCAGGAGCCCGCTTCGGCGCTTTAGGCTGTGGTGTCGGCGCCATCTTAGTTTCTCTTGCTGCGACCGTTGCAGACGCTTTCTTGAGGAATTTCTCATATCTCCAGGGGGAATCTGTCCCTTAGGGTTGGTGGGGTGATCACCTTGCTTCTGGTTGCCGATTTCACCATTCTCGCCCAAGTGTGCTAATGTAAGCTGGTGTTATAACGAGCCTCCTAGGAGAGCAGGGAACTATGCGACCATCTCCGTCCGGCGCTAGCTCCGCCCCCTGCGACCGACTAGGTTTGTCACCTCCTCAAAAGGACGCATGAGCCTACAGGCATTGCGCATGAGCGTCCAGTAACGTGGCAAAAAAATTCCCAGCTCCGCAGAGGCTGTCCTAGCACCCCGGTCATACAAATACTCGTTGACGGCTTTTTCTTGTTGGAGCAGTGCGGTTGAACATTAGAGTGTTGAATTCCAACGTGTCGGGCTGTCGCAAATAAAGCGCCTCACTGGCATGTTGTTTCGCCGCTGAATATCTGAAAAGTGCGCCATAGCCGTGTAGGAACGCCTGAAATGGCCACACACCTTCCTGGCCTGCTTGAGGACATCCTGTAAGCGTGGGTACTTAGACACAAAGCGTTGTACGATGATATTCAACACATGTGCCATGCACGGCACATCTTACAACTTGCCCAAATTCAATGCCGCCAACAAATTGCTTCCATTGTCACACACCACTTTGCCGATCTCCAGTTGGTGCGGGGGTCAGCCACTGATCCACCTGTGCGTTCAGGGCGGACAGGAGTGCTGGTCCGGTGTGGCTCTCTGCTTTCAGGCAAGTCAACCCCAAGACAGCGTGACACTGTCGTATCCGGGATGTGGAATAGCCCCTGGGGAGCTGGGGGGATTCAGTTGATGTGCAGCCAGACGCCGGCAGCAGAAGAGGACTCAGCCGAGGAGGTTATGGAAGAGGATGGAGTAGGAGGAGTAGAGGAGGTGGCAGTCGTCAGCATGTTGACCCAATGCGCAGTGTAGGTGATATTACCTGCCCTGACCGTGCTTTGCAGACCAGGTATCAGTGGTCAGATGGACCCTTGCCCCAACACTATATGCCAGAGATGCCATGACTTCCTTTTCAATTTCAGAGTAGAGGTTTGGGATTGCCTTTTTTGAAAAAAAAATTGTCGGGTACCTTCCCACTGTGGTGTCCCAATAGCGAATTTTTTTTGAAGGCCTCAGACTCCACCAGCTGGTATGGTAAAAGCTGGCGGGCTAAGAGTTCCGACAAGCCAGCTGTCAGACGCCGGGCAAGGGGTGACTTGTGACATTGGCTTCTTACGCTTAAACATCTCCTTGACAGACACCTGACTGTGGGCAGATGAGCAGGAACTGCTCAAGGCGAGAGACGGAGTGGCAGATGGTTGAGAGTGGGCAAGGAGGACAGCAGTGGTTGACGTGGCTGAAGATGCTGGACCAGGAGGAGGATGGCGGCTTTGAGTTTGTGTGCTGCTTGTATTCATATGTTGATCCCATAGGCGTTTGTTGATGTGCGATCCTGTGCCTTCGCAAAGCAGTTGTACCGAGGTGGGTGTTGGACATCCCACGACTCAGTTTCTTTTGGCACAGGTTGCAATGGCATTGCTGTTATCAGAAGCAGACACACAAAAAAAATGCTGAGCTTTGCAATGACGGCATTTTGGTGGTGGCAAACAGCATGCGTTTGATTGGCGTGCTGTCTGGCTGACCCCGGGTGCCGATACATGCTGTCTGACTGTGCCACTAGCTCCTTGCGACGACCTCCCCCTGCTTCCAACTCGTCTCCTCCTTCTCTCTGTCTCCCCTCTGAACTTTCCCCCTCTTCTTCTTCTCTTCGAGCAGACTGCCACGTGGCATCCACGGACACATCGTCATCATCAACCACTTCACTTGTATCTGACACCTCAGCAAAGGATGCAGCAGCGGTACAACATCATCATCATCATCATCATCACACTGTACGTCCATGTGTGTAATGCTGCTGACTGAGAACATATCCCTGTTATCTACATCCTCTGGCAAGGGGGCAGAGCCTAGCTGCAGAGCCGGATGCACACACTTGTGTGAGCTCTGCAGAGGATCATCGGTGAACGGGCACTTAAACCTCTTTAATCAGCACCAACATGGACAAAACCACAAGGGATAAGGCGAAGGAGACCCCTGGGACCGGCAAATCGCTGCCAGGTCAAGGGGATTTGGATCGTTTTGTGAAGAAAACGGCCCCCTAGAGCGTGAAGCGCCTGGACAAAATGGCGCCGAGAGCGGAGTCACCAGAAGCCTCAGATTCAGAGGACGGCGCAGAAAGTGAAACGGCAGCTCCTGGGGTAAGAGATGATCTTCCGGTCTCTAGAACCTTTATGAGGCAGCTATTGTCTGAAGCTTTAGACCCCCTGATTACAGAGCTTAAGGAATTTAAGCAAGACCTTAAGCAACAGAATGACAGAGTG